>NC_044387.1:5648096-5820001 GCF_006542625.1 Nomascus leucogenys
AGCTCCTCTTCCCACTCTGGACGCCTCCTCGTAAAAGCAGGCACCCCTTTCTCTGGCCCCAGCGCTGGGCTCTCCCCGGTGCCTTCTGTTCAGTGTGCTGAAATCCGCCGGGTGTCAACGCATCCGCGTGCTCCGCACAGGAAGTCATTAACCAAATTACTAGCTGGGTTTTAAAGACACAGACTTGTTTCTTCACCCACTTCAAAAATAGGAGCATGCATCTGGCCTCAGGAAAGCCATCCGGTTGGAATGGATAGGGAGGATAACGGACGGGGTGTTAATTTTTTTCATAAAGGCTGCAGAGAAGTAAGCCTGATGGCTCTCCTTATCAAGGCCGAGAAGCCCACAGAGCACCTTTGCATGAGTTAGAAAAAGATGCCTTTTCCTCTGGGCAGATGCTTGTCCCATGCTGAGTGAGAGCACCAGGTGATGGTAGCTTCTCATCTGGTTAGCCTTGTGCTGTGAACAACCTATACAACTGTTCATGGAAGCCATGCTTACTACTTCCACCTAATAGTAAGGGAATCTTGGATAAGCACATGAAAGAGCACAAGGTACCAATTTGTTGTCAGGGGTGCTTTTTGTCCAATTTAGTTGAAATTCACATAACATAAATTAACCACTTTAAAGTGAACAATTCAGTGGCATTTAGTGCATTCACAAAGTTGTGCAATTACCACCTCTCTAAGGTTCTGAAATATTATCACCCCAAAAGGAAACCGAGACCTGTTAGTTATTCTCCCTGTCACTTCCCCAGTCCCTGGCAACCACCAATTCGCTTTCTGTCTTTGCAGGCACTTTTGTCTTTATAAGAACAGCAAATCCTGAGCTCATTCCTGGCCCAGCAGCAGCCCCCTCAGGGAGAGCTGACCCACAGGTCACAGGTCTTTCCGTGCCTAAATGACCTGACAAGGGAATGCGTCCTCTCAAGAGGACCCCAGGAGACGAGCTCTTCCTGGATCTGGCATCTGTCTCTCCCTGTGTGCCTGGTAAACACCAAGAGTGGGCTGCAGGCTGGCATCAGCTCCTCACTGGGGTGAGCACCTCCTGGGGAAAGCCAGCCTCATTGTCTGGGGTAACCTGCACCAGGATCCCCGCTTGCCCCACGAATCCTACAGGTCTCGCCGTGCAGCAGCAGCACTGGTGGAAGTCGTTCCTGGCACGTGCTCCCCGCGAGGTCTCTGCCTTCGCCACTGCAGTTTCAGCTGTGGTCGGAAGATTCTTTAATAGACCAGATAGGATGCATATACTGGGGGGACTCTCATGAAGCAACCAGCCCAAAGTCTTCTGGGTGCTTCTACGATCCAATCCTGCCGTTGTTCACCTTGAGCTGGGGGTTCCAGGTCACAGCCTACTCCCCGAGTCCCTTGGCTTTAGCAGTTAGATGCTGGCATCTGGAAGTGGCGGCAGGCACAGCCTCCCCGCCAGGGTCATGTCCTGAGCTGTCCCCAGCAGTGAGGGAGTCCGTAGCAGGCCAGGTGCCATGTTCCCTGTCCTCACCAGGGCACAATAAATGTTTCCAGGGACACCCAGAGATCGGCCAGGGCTTGGCCTCGGGAATGAAGCTCAACCAGTTCACTGTGGGGGAGCAAATTCCAAGGCCCTCAGAACCGAACTTCCCTTCCCTAAGACTGAGCTTCTCCCCTGGGCCTGGGGGCCTGTCACTCACACAGACACAGATTCCGGCAGAGGCGCCACTCCCGCTATTTGGCCAACTCTCCCCCAGCAGCAGCTCTCCTGGGCCTGGGGGTTTCACCAGGAAGGAGGCTCGGTGGCTGCCTCATGAAAGCAGTGTGGCCAGCACAGCAGACTCCAGCAGCAAGGGACAGATGAAAGAGGGTGACAGGGCGCTCAAGGCCACACACAGGTGAGGAGCAGGTGGTTCCTTCCGAGCAATGGGAAACAGCCAATGCAGAGGGTGCAGGGTACAAGGCCCAGGTGGCTTTGAGGAGGGTGATGGAGGGAGGGAAAGAAGCAGGCAGACCTAAGAGGGCCTGAGGCCCAGGCCAGCACTCAAAGCTGTGGACCCAAAGCTGCTTTGGGCTGGAGAAGGCTCAGTCCTGCATGTGGGTCTGGTGGCCTGGGGGTCATGTGACAGCCATCTGAGGACCCATGAGTCAATCTACTTTAGGTTAGCCTTTCACTCTGAACACCCAGTCTGTGCTGAGCATGCGACTTAGTGATGGAGAAGAGTGTGCATGAGAGGGGTGTGTATGAGAGCAGGTATGTATGCACGGGAGGGGGTGGGTGCACGGGAGGGGGTGGGTGCATGGGAGGAGGTGTGTGCCCGGGAGGGGGTGTGTGCACGAGAGGGGGTGTGTTCCTGGGAGGGCGTGTGTGCAGCGAGGGGGTGTGTGCACGGGAGGGGGTGTGTGCACGGGAGGGCGTGTGTGCAAGGGAGGGGGTGTGTGCAAGGGAGGGGGTGTGTGCAAGGGAGGGGGTGTGTGCACGGGATGGCGTGGGTGCATGGGAAGGGGTGTGTGTACAGGAGGAGGTGTGTGCATGGGAGGAAGTGTGTGCACGAGAGGCGGTGTGTGCACGGGAGGGGGTGTGTGCACGGGAGGGGGTGTGTGCACGGGAGGGGGTGTGCACGGGAGGAGGGGTGTGCACGGGAGGAGGGGTGTGCACGGGAGGGGGTGTGCACGGGAGGGGGTGTGCACGGGAGGTGTGTGCACGGGAGGGGGTGTGTGCATGGGAGGGGGTGTGTGCATGGGAAGAGGTGTGTGCACGGGAAGGGGTGTGTGCACCACAGAGGGGTATGTGCATGGGAGGGGATGTGTGCATCAGAGGGGGTGTGTGCATGGGAGGGTGTGTGTGCATGGGACGTGGTACCTGCGTGGTGGTGGGGGGTGGAGAGAGGACAGCCACAGTAGGGGACTGGCACAGGACGGAGGTGAGCACAAAAGGGGACATATGCAAGGGAGGATGTGTTTGGGGGTGCTGCATGCAAAGGCTGGGGGAACAGAAGGTGTAGACCCAGGAGGGATAATGTACAGGGAGAGGCCACATGTGGCCTTGGTGGCTATGAGTGCCCCTGGGCCCATCCCTTCAAAGGGTTCTGCTCAATGCAGTAAAAGGTTCCTTGGCCAAGTTAGTTTGGAAAACTGCCTGAGACCTCCCCTTCTGAACGCTCCTGATGCCTGTTGGTATGGCAAACCAACAACCACCTTGATTTTCTACAGCCCCCCACCCTGTACCAGCTGTGGAGCCCACGCACACCTGGGTGGCACTGGGAGTATACAAGGTACATGGGGCCCAGGCACCCCCTCACTCGGCCCCTTCCATGTCCCGCCACCTTCTGTCTCGGAGTCATTTCCTGGCCTTAGTTCTCCCACCCCAAACCACAGAGGTGATTGCCTCAGTTCACAGGTGGGCCCTGATACAGTGACTATCTATCCAAGGCCCCACATACAGTAGGTGCTCAATAGATGCCTGCTGAGCCAATGACAACAGCAGCAGCAGCAGGCCCTTGTCTTCTGTCCTGGGTTTGAATGGCACCCCTCAAAATTCCACCCAGAACCTCAGAGTGTGACCTTATTCGGAAATAGGGTCTTTGCTGGTGCAATTAGTTCAGATGAGGTGCCATGGAATTAGAGTGGCTCTAGTGCAGTGGCTGGTGTCCTTATGAGATGGGAAGACACAGAGGTCAAAGGGCCATGTGAAGACTGAGGCAGAGATAGGAATGAAGCCGCCACAAGTCATCTGGGGCCCCCTGGAGCTGGAAGAGGCCAGAAGCTCCCCCATAGCCTCCGGGGGAGTGTAGCCCTGCCGCCGCCTTGTCCTTGGGGGACTGGTGCCCTCCAGAACCATGGAGGATCCACTCAGAGCATTTTAAGCTGCCAAGCATGTGGTCATTTCTTCTGGCAGCTACAGGAAACTCACACAGCTCCGAAGGTGTTCCCGGAGAGAGGCCCAGGGAGGTTTCAAAGGGACAGTGCATGGGGGAGGCCTGGCACTCGGCAGCCATGTCATCTGCAAGGTTGGCCTACACCTAGGACCAGGGGACTGTCCCCAACTCCAAGGGGGAGGCACCCACAGCTCAGGTGGCTAAAAGGAAACCAAACCTGGCTCCCACTGTGCTAATGAATGGTGCACGGAAGCCCAGGGACCAGGGGTGTCCACAGACGGCCCTCGGGTAGGCTCATGAGCGCAAGAGCTCTGCACACCAAGGTCACAAAGGAGGTCCCAGAACATAGCAGGTGACTCAGAGTGAGGTGGGGTGAAGGGATGGGGACAAGCAACATGGAGAGACAGGGACAGAAAGAGAGGGGCAGAACACTTACTCTAGCAGCCGCTGGTGGTCCAGCTCGTGGGAGGGCGGCATCCGGCAGCAGCTGAACGTGACAACGCGTCTTCCAAAGCGGTCGTTCCCTGGAGGAGCAGACACAGGTGAGCCTCTGTGCCACCTTCTCCTAGAAAACCCTCAGGCACTTAGCAAAGAGCAGCCTCCTTGGCCAGTCCAGCCCAAGCTGGGAGGCACAGGCAGCAGCGGTCCTCCGAGGTGACACCTGCTGAGTGAGCATCCACCACCTGTGGCTTTACGCACGTGGCCCAAGTTCATCTTCATGACCAGCTGTACACTGGAAATAATCCCCCCACTTTACAGATCGAAAACCAAGGTCCAGTAGGGTTAAGTCATCAGTGCAAAGCCAGCTGGCAGGCGGCACCAGGGACTTAAATCGAGACGCATCTGACTTCAAAGGCAGGGTGTAGCCACTCTACCTCCTCCTCCAACCCCAGGACTCTGGGCCATGGCGGAGGCCAGCGTGGCCTGGGGGACAGTGGCTCCTGGGCATGACCTCATGTCAGGGGTACAGGAGCCCTCTCAGGAATGCAGATGCTCAGTCCTGCCCTCCATCATGGCCCGGGTCACCCTGTGCTATGACACTCTCGACACATCTGTGCCCCCCACACATGGACAGCTGTGGGGAGGGGTACCCCTTGAGAGCTGGGACTGGGTCTGCTTATCTCTGTCCTCAGAAGCCAGGCTCCGGGCCAGGCACTTAGTTAGATAAAAAGACAGATCAGGCCGGGTGCAGGGGCTCATGTCTGTAATCCCAGTACTTTGGGAGACTGAGGCGGGCAGATCACTTGAGGTCAGGAGTTCGAGACCAGCCTGGCCAGCATGGTGACACCCCATCTCTACTAAAAATACAAAAAAATTAGCCAGGTGTGGTGGCACATGTCTGCAATCCCAGCTACCTGGGAGGCTGAGGCAGGAGAATGGCTTGAACCCGGAAAGCAGAGGTTGCAGTGAGCCGAGATTGCATCATTGCACTCCAGCCTGGACGACAGAGCAAGACTTTGTCTCAAAAAAAAAAAAAAAAAAAAAAAAAGAACAGACTCCTGAAGGAGAGGGCCCTGCAGACCATCCTCTGTGCCTGTAGACACAGCTGCCCCTCCTCTCCCAGCCCCAACCCCACCTTGCCCCACCCCACAGTGGCCCGAAGAGGCTGGAGACCTCATGGTTCAGACCTTCCTCCTCTCTCTGCCCAGGGCCCTGAGAGAGAGGAACCCCTGCGTGCAGGACACCCTCGGAAAGGCCCTGACAGCGATCAAGTGCAGTCTGATGTCACCACCTGCCCCCCACCCCCTGGATTCTCAGCACTTTCTCACTCCACGGCCACGGCTCAGGGACACGGAGAATAGACAGGCCGCCCTGCTTCCCAGCACCCACAGCTTCTTCATTACAGTTAAACACACAAGGACACAGGTAAGAACAGCCTGAGGCACAACACGTGCTGAGGGTGAAAACGGGGCACAAAGGGTTGCAGGCAGCAGTGGGGAGGGAGCCCAAACCCACACCGGGCTGTCGTCAGGAGTGGGGAACACAGAGATCCCTCCACTGCTGGTCCATGAGGCCCCTGCCTCTGCCCCCGAGGACCTGGCCCAGCAGCCTTCTTTCAATTCTTCAAGGGCATCCTCCTGCCCGAGCTTCCACCTGGAATGCTCCCCCGCCTCCTTCCTGACTCTACACCCCTTCCCACTAAACCCTACCCCTGCAGGAAAGCTGTTGTCCCCCCATCCATGATACCCTTGGGCCGGTCTGTGGACGCGCCCGCCGTTGCATACGGAAGCAGCTCCTCTGGCCGTGAGCAAAGAGACAGGGGCTCCAACCCCAGCGGTGCAGGCCCAGGAGGGGTAATGTCCAGGGAGAGGCCACACGTAGCCTTGGTGGCTTTGAGGGCCCCTGGGCTTGTCCCTTCAAAGGGCTCTGCTCAATGCAGTAAAATTTTCCTTGGCCAAGGTTCCAGGCCCGGCACAGGTGCTGGGGGCTGTGCAAAGGGTCCCAGGCCCTGGCTTCTGCGAGGGTGCTCATCTCCCAGGAGACCTTGGGGCGCCCAGGGTGGGGGCTGGGGATGGGAAGCCTGGAGCAGGCTGCAGCCCCTCCTCCCAGCACTTTCTGCTCCCTCTTCCTTTCCTCACACAGGAGTGGGAAGACCCACACCTGCGCCTTCCAGGACGAGAGCAGTCGAATTTTTAAAAGTCCAGCTCCTCAGTGGCACTCATGACATTTCAGGTGTCCGGCAGTCACGCGCAGTGGGGGCTGCCCTGGACAAGGCAGGGATGGAGCGTGTCCAGCACGCAGAACATTCCACTGGGCAGCGCTGACCTCAAGGGTACAGATTAGGGTGTGGAGCTCAGGGAAGGGGCTGTGGCGCCACACAGTCCACCTCTAACTCTATGTAGTGGGGAAAGGGTGCCCCAGCCCCGCCCAAAAGAAAACACAAATCCCCCTGGACCCTCAGAATGTGACACTGGAGGCCGGGCGCAGTGGCTCAAGCCTGTAATCCCAGCACTGTGGGAGGCTAAGGCGGGCGGATCACGAGGTCAGGAGATCGAGACCATCCTGGCTAACACGGTGAAACCCCGTCTCTACTAAAAAAATACAAAAAAATTAGCTGGGCGTGGTGGCAGGCGCCTGTAGTCCCAGCCACTCGGGAGGCTGAGGCAGGAGAATGGCATGAACCTGGGAGGCAGAGCTTTCAGTGAGCCGAGATCATGCCACTGCATTCCAGCCTGGGCGACAGAGCAAGACTCCGTCTCAAAAAAAAAAAAAAAAAATGTGACACTGGAAAACAGGGTCACTGCAGATCTAATTAGCTAAGGATCAAGATAAGATGATCCTGGATTTAGAGTAGGCTTCAAATCTAATGACTGGCGGGGCACAGTGGCTCACGCCTGCAATCCCACCACTCTGGGGGCGAAGGTGAGAGGATCACTTGAGCCCAGGAGTTCGAGACCAGCCTGGGCAACATAATGAGACCTTCCTTGTCTCTAAAAAAAAAATATTTTGGCCAGGTGCAGTGGCTCACTCATGTAATTCCAGCACTTTGAGAGGCCGAGGCGGGCGGATCACCCTAGGTCAGGAGTTCGAGACCAGCCTGGCTAACATGGTGAAACCCCATCTCTACTAAAAATAAAAAATTAGCTGGGCGTGGTGGCGCACGCCTATAGTCCCAGCTACTCAGGAAGCTGAGGCAGGAGAATCTCTTGAACCCGGGAGGTGGAGGTTGCAGTGAGCTGAGATTGCCCAATGCACTCTAGCCTGGGCGACAAGGTGAGACTTTGTCTCAAAAAAAAAAAAAAAAAAAATCTTATTGGCCAGGTGCGGTGGCTCACGCCTGTAATCCCAGCACTTTGGGAGGCCAAGGAGGGTGGATCACAAGGTCAGGAGTTTGAGACCAGCCTGGCCAATATGGTGAAACCCCATCTGTACTAAAAATACAAAAAACAGCCAGGCATGGTGAGGGGATGCCTGTATTCCCAGCTACTCAGAAGGCTGAGGCAGGAGAATCGCTTGAACCCGGGAGACAGAGGTGCAGTGAGCCGAGATCGTGCCACTGTATTCTAGCCTGGGCAACAGAGCGAGACTCTGTCTCCAAAAAAAAAGAACCACAAAATTTTTAAATTAGCCAGTTGTGGTGGCATGTGCCTCCAGTCCCAGCTACTCAGGAGGCTGAGGTGGGAGGATCACTTGAGCCTGGGAGGTCAAGGCTGCAGTGAGCTGTGATCGTGCCACTGCACTTGAGCCTGGGTGACATGGCAAGCCCGTCTCAAGAAGGAAAAAAAAAAGTCATTACAACTGTTCTCAGAGTGTGTCCTTGGAACGAGAAGGGATGGCAGCGAGCTTTCTCACCCCTCAGTTATGAAAGGTCATGAATCAAGATTCCACACTTGGCTGGGTGCAGTGGCTCACGCCTGTAATCCCAGCACTTTGGGAGGCTGAGGTGGAGGGCTCACTTGAGCTCGGGAATTCGAGGCTGCAGTGAGCGAGGATCACACCACTACACTGCAGCCTGGGCAAGACAGTGAGACCCTGTCTCTTGAAAAAAAAAAAAAAAAAATTACACACTTGCGTGCACACACGTACCCACACGCACACTGGCATGAGCGCACACACACACACGCACAGTGTGTGAACTCTTTGATGTCCCCGCCCTGGTTGCCTGGCCAGGGGGCTGTTTTTTATTTAGGCCATGCATCCGATTCTTCCCAGGAGCCTGGAAGCTACTCTGAGGTTTGGAGTCCTAGAGCAATTTCACAGCTTCCAAATACAGCATCCTCTTCATTTCACAGTTCCTTACAAATTCTGGTCACGCTTTCCATTTGTTTAGCAAGCTTCTATTTTAAAGGGTTGCACTGCAAGCCACACTTTTATTTGCTTCCCTTGCCAAGTGGGAGTTTTCAGGCACAAAATCTTCAATGGCTATGCCTGAAAGTAGAGTGTTTTCCAGACAAAGTGTCTACCACCGCGGAGGCCAGGGTTCCATGGCTGACCCACAGCCTGTGCCCTCCTCCTGCGGGATAAAAGGGGAAAGAACAACTTTGCTCCTAAAGTGATGAATCATTTATACGGCTACTGAAGAAACAAGGAGTCAAATCAATGCCTTTAGGGTTGAAAGAGAAAGATAACATCAGGATTAAAAAAAAAAAAAAAAAAAAAGCCAAGTAGCATTATCATCTCTGGAACCAGACCAAGTGCAAAAGTCTTGAGGGAAGTGCTAGATAATTGGACCAATGGAAGATCAGCTCAACCAGCATTTGCTGGGGGCCCACTGTGTACTCAGCTCTGGGGAGAGAAGATGAGACACAGCCCCTGCCAGGCCCCAGGGTCCAGGGGAAAGGGATTCGGGGGAAGTGGGAGGTCTACGCCCAGCCCCACCAGCACCTCTCTGAGAACCGTGGGAGCCCTGACAGCCACACCCATCATCTATGTCTGCAACGGCTTTTCCACCATTCACAGGTTGAGGGCACCCCCATGAGAATGCCACCCACGCATCTGACAAGCTGGCTACAAATCTAGGGGTTCCTACAATCCCTTCACGTTTGATAATTTGCTAGAATGACTTGGAGAGCTCAGGAAGGCACTAGACTTACAATTACAGTTTTATTACAAACAATGCAATTCAGGACCAGCCACAGGAAGAGACGCACAGGGTAAGGTCTGGGAGCGTCCTGGACACAGAATGTCTGTGACCTCTCCCGTGGAGTTAAGAGGCCTCCCCTTCGGGCCCACTGTCATGGCATCACCAGCTGGGGGAGCAAGGGGCCAACGGAACCTCTGGAAATCCAGGGCCCCCACTGAAGCTTCATTTCTTCAGTGGGATTGATGGAATCACGGGCCACAGAGTGAACTCAGCCTCCGGCCCCTCCCTTCCTGGAGGTCTTAGAGCCGCACCCCCTCCCCGCCCCACATGAATAACAAAGATGCTCCTTTCACTTGGTAAATTCCAAAGACTTAGAGTTACCTCGAGGGAACTGGCGACCAGGGTCAGCCCCATTCCAAGTGATACAGCATCGGCCCACCCCACGCCCCAGCCCACCATCGGCTGCCCCCGAGGAGCACACTGTGGGGGCCTCCACCCACCGGGCACAGAGATGCAACAGAGGCCAGTCTCCAGCAAGAGCAGAGGCAGCAGAAGCCAGGACAGCGGGCAGTGGCTTTGCTGCCCAGCTCCAGGCCATTCCCGGGAGCAAAGCAGTGTCTGCTCTGGGACCCCTGGTCACTGAGGAACCTCAGGGGGTGTTCAGAGGTCACAGATGTGCTTCCCTGGGCTACTGGGACCCAAATGGGAGGGAGGGTCAAGGTCGCCAGGGCAAGGACTGAGGTTTGACTTTTTCTATTGACCCTGGGAAGCCAGGTGAGGAGGGGTAGGGACAGCTTACAGCAAGGCCAGCAGAGGCTGCGGACATGGAAAGGAGTGTGGATCCCTGGGACAGTGGCAAGGCCACTTACAGGGGAGAGGACGCAGGAGGAGGAGCTGCCTGTGCATGTGTGGGCAAGTGGGGCTGCAGTGCCACCTGGGGTGGGGGAGGGGCTGGGAGGCTTGGGGGAGGAGCAGCCCCCCAGACTGGCTGGGTCCCGGAAGGTGTCCTGGGAGGCCTGGTGTCCAAGAAAGAGAACCCTGTGGGCCACAATGGGCCACCGCAGGTCTTTGGCAGCTTTTCTCCAGGTCCTAGCACCCTCCTTCTCACACCTACAGGCCCACCCCAAACCAGGGGGCTCCCCTCCGCCTCCCACCCTCGTCTGGTTTGCAGGTGGTGTGGAGGGGAGGGCTCGTGGCCTGCCACTGCACCAGTGCCTGTTGCTGGTGAGGGGGCTTTGTGCTGTCTGGGGTAGTGTGGAGAGGGGACCTGTGGCTCTGGTCAGCTGGCCCAGAGGGTAGACGGGGGTATGGGGATGAAGCCAAGATAGGCAGGTAACGATGAATTCCCACCTGAGAAGCTTGGACTCAGTTCAGCCAGCCACAGGGCCCAAGGTACCCAACCACGCCATGGACCCCCTCCACCCTGCCATTTGCAATGAGGGTAAGAGGGTCCCAGGGCAGAGTACGGCACATGCCAAGAGACCCCAGCCCAGAGCCCACACTGCGTCACGTCCCTGTTCCTCACAAGCATCCTGCTTGCATACAGTGCTGACTCATTCATTCAATAAACACTTATTAAACACCTACTGTTTGCAGAGCCCACAGTCTTGCATGATACTGAGCTCTGAAAGTGAGCTGTTACTGAAGGCTTTTTACTCCCTCCCAAACCAGAAGGGCAACTAATTTGGTATTTTGTTTTCATACCAACAGATTTCTTTCTTTCTTTTTTTTTTTTTTGAGAAGGAGTCTCGCTCTTTCACCCAGGCTGGAGTGCAGTGGTGCAATCTCGGCTCACTGCAGGCTCCGCCCCCCCGGGGTTCACGCCATTCTCCTGCCTCAGCCTCCCGCGTAGCTGGGACTACAGGCGCCCGCCACCTCGCCCGGCTAATTTTTTTGTATTTTTAGTAGAGACGGGGTTTCACCATGTTAGCCAGGGTGGTCTCGATCTCCTGACCTTGTGATCCACCTCAGCCTCCCAAAGTGCTGGGATTACAGGCGTGAGCCACCGTGCCCGGCCTTTTTTTTTTTTTTTTTGAGACAGACTTTGGCTGTGTCACCCAGGCTGGAGTGCAGTGGCATGATCATAACTTACTGCAGCCTTGACCTCCTGGGCTCAAACAATCCTCTCTTCTCAGCCTCCCAAGTAGCTGGGATTAAAGGCACGAGCTACAGCACCTGGTTCATATCAACAGATTTCTAAATGTCCTTCCAAATGAACACACAGCATTATTCAGATCTGATAAACTTATGAAGCTTAGAGCAAGTGCCATGACAGAGAAGTTGGGTTCCTTATATTATTATTTCTACATTTGAAGCATTTGAAAATTTCCATAATAAAGTGTATTATTAATATTATTATTTTTTTCCGAGACAGAGTCTTGCTCTGTCACCCAGGCGGAGTGCAGTGGCCCCATCTCGGCTCACAGCAACCTCCATCTCCTGGGTTCAAGCAATTCTCCTGCCTCAGCCTCCATGGTAGCTGGGACTACAGGTGCGCACCACCATCCCTGGATAATTTTTCGTATTTTTAGTAGAGACGAGGTTTCGCCATGTTGGCCAGACTGGTCTCGAACTCCTGACCTCATGATCTGCCCGCCTCAGCCTCCCAAAGTGCTGAGATTACAGGCGTAAGCCACCGTGCCTGGCCAATAAAAAGTTTAAAAAGAGAGAAAAAAAAAGCAAAGGGCTCGGCCGGGCGCGGTGGCTCACGCCTGTAATCCCAGCACTTTTGGGAGGCCAAGGCGGGTGGATCACGAGGTCAGGAGATCGAGACCATCCTGGCTAACATGGTGAAACCCAGTCTCTACTAAAAATACAAAAAAAATTAGCTGGGCGTGGTGGCGGGCGCCTGTAGTCCCAGCTACTCGGGAGGCTGAGGCAGGAGAATGGCGTGACCCCGGGAGGAGAATGGCGTGACCCCGGGAGGCAGAGCTTCCAGCCTGGGCGATTCTGTCTCAAAAAAAAAAAAAAAAAAAAAAAAGCCAAGGGCTGTACCCAGCCTGCCAGGGTAGAATCTCTTCCCCTGCCCAGTCCCTGGCTAAGCTGGGCTGGTGCCTCTTTGGTCATCTGCAATATGGAAATAATAATGAAACTGACTTGGAGGGTTACAGGAAGGATTAAATCAATAACCTGCATGAAGTCTCGGCACAGCCCCAGAACACAGTAAGTGCATTGTGAGCTGTTACCATGGACCAGGTAGGATGCTGGGTGCTTCCAGGACTGCTGTGTCCCATCTTCTCATTTACAGGTGAGAAAACTGAGGCCCAGAGGCCAAGTGAGCATCAGGGTGGGTTGACACGAGCAGCTGGCGGAGGCTGACTCCCAGCCAAGCCTCCACAACTTCCTCTGTCCTGGGCATGCCCCACACCGAGACAGGCCTCCCTCGCTCCCTTGGTCTCCCCAGCAGCTGAGAGGAATCCCTGGAACCTTCAACCTTCCCACTTATTAAGCCATCAATGCCGCATCTGTGTTGATGCCATCGGTCAATATGAGTAAATACCCTTCGCTGTTCTCTGGGAACACAGGCCAGCACATCAAAACCAGACTTCAATATGATATAATATGGAAGGAAATGAAAACTATCAATAAAATGCAAAGTTTTCAAGGCATCAGATGAATTCATGACCCCTGTTTCTCCCCTCGCTGTTTACAACACCACATCACTCACTGTCTCTGCAATAGAAGCCTGGTTTATGAATAAAGAAACTATTCTCAGAGCCATTACCCACAGGGCGCGCGGGGCGATTCATCATTCTCTCCCAGTGGAGGGCGATTAAAACGCATCATAAAGGCAGTAGCAATCTATCCGGAGGGAGTCACAAGTTTGCTATGGTTTTTGTTTGAAGTTGCTAACCATTTTTGCAAAAGTGGAAGGAGAGCTGAAGACCCCTTTAGGCCTGCGTGCTGCAGGGAAGCCCAGCCGGCAACGGAATGGGTTGTGTGCCGAAAGATCCGAACCGAGGGCAGTGGATGTGTGTCGTCCTGCAGGGCCAGGTCTGGCATGGACTTCTCTTTCTCTCCCCTGCCACTCCACCCTCCACATTTCTGAGCGTCTACCTCCACCTCTTCTGGTCCTCAGACCTGGAACCTTCCATCCCCTACCCTGCTTCACACCACCTGATACACTCTGAGCTCCCAGCCTCAGCCCCAGACCAGAGCTTCAGACCCTGAAACACATGCTCAGCCCCACAATGACCACTTCTTAAAATACTGAAGTCAACTTTATTTACAAAACACTATTCTGGCCAGGTGCGGTGGCTCATGCCTATAATCTCAGGACTTTGGGAGGCCGAGGTGGGAGGATCCCGAGATCAGGAGTTCGAGACTAACCTGGCCAACATGATGAAACCTCATCTTTACTAAAAATACAAAAATTAGCTGGGCATGGTGGCAGGCAACTATAATTCCAGCTACCCAGGAGGCTGAGGCAGGAGAATCACTTGAACCTGGGAGGCGGAAGTTGCAGTGAGCCGAGATTGCGCCACTGCACTCCAGCTTGAGCAACAGAGTAAGACTTTGTCTTAAAGATAAAAACAACAAAAACAACACTATTGTTAGTGTCAAAATTCTACAAAGCTTCCATTTGGCCAAGAATATAGTCACTCAAGTAGGGAGAGATCATTCAAAATTCCTTTTGACGGGAGTCTGGTTTCTGGCTGTGGTTCCAGATGTTGGTCATGGGGGAAGCAGCACCTGGGACAGAAAAATTCAGAAACGCGTTGGTGGGGAGTGACATCTGGTCACACCTGAAGGACGCAGGAGAGCCCTTGGCCGAAGAAGTCCTGGAGGGGTCCATGTCACGCCCTGGAGGAGCAGGAGGGAAGGGGGTTCCTGGTCCTGAACTGTCCCGCTGGGCCCACAGGAAACTCAGGTGCATCAACTGCACTTAGGGGACGAGGGAACGAAGCTGATGCCAAGGTGAGGCCCAGGAGGAGGAAGGGGAGAGGCCTCTGTTCTGCCAAGAACAGTCCTCGGTGAGGGGCCATCTGGGGGTGTTTTCTGCTAGTTGTCCCAATTGAAAACGCAACTGGAAGCTGGGCGCAGTGGCTTACACCTGTAATCCCAGCATTTTGGGAGGCCGAGGCAGGTGGATCACGAGGTCAGGAGTTCAAGACCAGCCTGACCAACATGATGAAACCCCATCTCTACTAAAAATACAAAAATTAGCCAGGCGTGGTGGCGGGTGCCTGTAATCTCAGCTACTCGGGAGACTGAGGCAGAGAATTGCTTGAACCCGGGAGGTGGAGGTTGCAGTGAGCTGAGATCGCACTACTGCACTCCAGCCTGGGCAACAGAGCAAGACCCCATCTAAAAAAAAAAAAAAAGAGAAAGAAGAAAAAGAAGAAAAAGCTGCCGGCAGTTGGAAGTTTTGCTCTAATAATTTTCTCTCTGTATCCAACGCACCTGCATTGGAATGTTTAGATTTTTCTTGCTTTGGTGCTTTGGCTGTAAACTCTATTTCACCCGAGTGGAGAGTGGCTTCCACTTAGCTCTTCTCCAGGCACCTCCATCCTTGTTGTTCCTGATGACTGCTGGTTAAGGCTGGCATCTTTTCAGGATGGCTGAGGCCCTCATATGGTCTCTTGATATGGGTAAATTTCTCAAGAAGCTGGGGGTATTTTTGTTTGTTTTTTGAGATGGAGTTTTGCTCGTTACCCAGGCCGGAGTGCAACGATGCAATCTTGGCTCACTGCAACCTCCACCTCCTGGGTTCAAGCCATTCTCCTGCCTCAGCCTCCCGAGTAGCTGGGATTACAGGTGCCCACCACCACGCCCGGCTAATTTGTGTATTTTTAGTACACACAGGGTTTCACTATATTGGTCAGGCTGGTCTCGAACTCCTGATCTCAGGTGATCCACCCAACTCATCCTCCCAAAGTGCTGGGATTACAGGCATGAGCCACTGCACCCAGCGAAGCTGGGTTTTAAATAAGTGAAAACTCTGCTCCAACACAAGAGAATTATCTAAAAGCTGAAGACTGCACCTGTGCCATCATCTCCCAAGGAAGTCTGCAGCATCGAGGCCCCAGCTCAAGTGTCAACTCTGACAACTTCATATACTCCCCCAAGGAGCGCACACCCCAGCACAGTGCACAGCCCCCTAATGACATGGAAGGACCACAGTAGACTGCACTGTAATCCCACAACATCCCTCCCAGGCTGAACCCTGGCAGCTCTTCTTGTTCCAATTAGTTTTCTTTTTTTCTTTTTTTTTTTTTTTTTTGAGACGGAGTCTTGCTCTGTCACCCAGGCTGGAGTGCAGTGGCACAATCTCGGCTCACTGCAAGCTCCGCCTCCCGGGTTCCCGCCATTCTCCCGCCTCAGCCTCTCCGAGTAGCTGGGACTACAGGCGCCCGCCACCACACCCGGC
Organism: Nomascus leucogenys; assembly: GCF_006542625.1. NCBI lineage: Eukaryota > Metazoa > Chordata > Mammalia > Primates > Hylobatidae > Nomascus > Nomascus leucogenys. The sequence continues at coordinate 5,663,838 of NC_044387.1, forward strand.
TAATTTTTTGTATTTTTAGTAGAGACGGGGTTCACCGTGGTCTCGATCTCCTGACCTCGTGATCCACCCGCCTCGGCCTCCCCAAGTGCTGGGATTACAAGCATGAGCCACCATGCCCGGCCTAGTTTTCTTTTCTCTGGGAGAAGGATGAATAATCTGGAAGGTTCCCAGCCCCCAGGGTACCCACCAGGAGAGCAAGTGGAGGGAGGCACATTGAAGAAGGCCAAGTTCTGGGTGCGGTGGCTCACGCCTGTAATCCTAGCACTTTGGGAGGCCGATGAGGGTGGATTGCCTGAGCTCAGGAGTTTGAGACCAGTCTGGGCAACACGGTGAAACCCTGTCTCTACTAAAATACAAAAAATTAGCTGGGCATGGCGGCACGTGCCTGTAGTCCCAGCTACTTGGGAGGCTGAGGCAGGAGAATGGCTTGAACCCGGGAGGCAGAAGTTGCAGTGAGCCAAGATCACGCCACTGCATTCCAGCCTGGGAGAGAGAACGAGACTCTGTCTCCAAAAAAAAAAAAAGAAGGCAAGTTACTTCCCAGGGCTCCCCCTTTGTTGTTTTTTTTTTTTTTGAGACAGAGTTTTGCTCTTGTTGTCCAGGCTGGAGTGCAGTGGTGTGATCTTGGCTCACTGCAACCCCCGTCTCCCGGGTTCAAACGATTCTGCTGTTTCAGCCTCTCAAGTAGCTGGGATTACAGGTATGTGCCACCATGCCCAGCTAATTTTTGTATTTTTAGTAGAGACGGGTTTCACCATGTTGGCCAGGCTGGTCTCGAACTTCTGACCTCAGGTGATCTGCCCGCCTCGGGCTTCCAACGTACTGGGATTACAGGCATGAACCATGGCCTGTAGGTGGCCTGACCACCTCTTCTCTTAATTTAAACTCTTCCTTTACACCCCTGGAAACCTCATCCCATGTGACAACCCCCACCCCCAGTTTTTGGTTTCAGCTAGGCCACCAGCTGGACGTTTTTAAAAACATCTCTCAAATCCATGCCCTCCTCTGCATCCCACTGCCACGACATTAACTCAAACCTCTATTCTTGCTCTTACTGGCCTCCCTGACTCCAGTAGCTGCCGTCATCATTCTCCAACCCCAGAGCCTTCCAAATTATACATCTGATTACATCCGTCCTCTGTTTAATGTGCCCCAGAGCCACCATGACCAAGTGCAAACTCCTCTGCTGACCCTCCCAGGCTTTGACAACGTGATTTCGGCTATATGTCCATCTTGCAATTAAAGCTTTTAAAAAACGTTTAGTGATAAGCTGTTTATAACAGATGCACTTTCTGTGCAGACTGAGACAGATTGAAAGGAAAAAGGATGGAAGAGGCACACCTTACCAACACCAGTGATGAGAAAGCTGGTAGAGCTGTCGTGGCTATATTAGTATCAGAAAAATCAGACTTTAAGACAAGCAGTATCACTAGACATAAAGAAGGTCACTTAATAATGGTAAAAAAATACACCTATAATCCCAGCACTTTGGGAGGCCAAGGTGGGCGGCTCACCTGAGATCAGGAGTTTGAGACGAGCCTGGCCAACATGGCAAAACCCTGTTTCCACTAAAGATACAAAAATTAGCCGGGCATGGTGGCAGGTGCCTGTAATCCCAGCTACTTGGGAGGCTGAGACAGGAGAATCACTTGAACCAGGGAGTTGGAGGTTGCAGTGAGCTGAGATCGCACCACTGTACTACTCCTGCCTGGGCAACAGAGCAAGACTTCATTCCAAAAAAAAACAAAAAACAAACAAACAAAACAAAAAGCATCAAAACACAGGAAGCAAAGATGGACAGAACTAAAGGAAGAAATTTACAAAGTCCAATTTTGGGAGCTGTGAACACTCTTCCATTAGTAACTGAGAGCAGACAGAATATGAATAAGGATGTAGAAGATGTGAACACAACTTAATCATTAATCAACTTAACCTAACTGAAATACATAGAGCACTCTACCCAACAACGCATAACATACATTCTTTTCACGAGCACAAGAAACATTTATTTACTTAGACAGATCATAGGCAAATCTACTAGTTCGCAAACTTTCAGGTCTCAGAACCCATCAGTATTCCTAAGGTTATTATTAAGGACTTCGAAGAGCTTTATTTTTTTAAGTGGATTGTATCCATAGATATTTACCATATTAGAAAACTAAAACAGAAAATTCAAAAATATTTATTCATTTTAAAATAATAATAACCGGCCAGCATGGTGCTCACACCTGTAAACTCCAGCACTTTGGGAGGCAGAGGTAGGTGGGTCACTTGAGGTCAGGATTTCGAGACCAGCCTGGCCAACATGGCAAAATGCTGTCTCTACTAAATATACAAAAATTAGCCAGGCATGGTGGTATACGCCTGTAATCCCAGCTCCTCGGGAGGAGTTGCACTTGGGAGGGTGAGGCTGCAGTGAGCCAAGATGGCACCACTGCACTCCAGCCTGGGCAACAGAGACCCTGTCTCAAAAAATAAAAATAAAGTCCAGGGATGGTGGCTCATGCCTATAATCCCAGCACTTTGGGAGGCCAAGGCAGGTGGATCACCTGACGTCAGGAGTTCGAGACTAGCCTGACCAACATGGCAAAACCCCGTCTCTACTAAAACTACAAAAATTAGCTGGGTGTGGTGGCAGGCGCCTGTAATCCCAGCTACTTGGGAGGCTGAGACAGGAGAATTGCTTGAACCCGGGAGGTGGAGTTTACAGTAAGCCAAGACCGTGCCATCGCACTCCAGTCTGGGTGACAAAATGAAACTCCATCTCAAAATAATAATAAAAAAAAATAAAATACAATAAAAATTTTAAACACTATATAAATAAAAAAATATATTTCCTGCCTTCCTTTTGTTGGCACCTGGCCAGGGGATCTGCATTCCTCACACTCGGTCCAGTGTCCCTTCTACCTAAACCCTAGAAGTTTTCTTAAAAGGACATTTGGGGCTTCAAATGACCAAGTGCCTGTCAAGTCCTGCCCTCTTACTGTCCCTCCTGTACACAGTGTGCACTAAAGTGTTGGCTATCATGTTTCTGGGGCCTTCAACTGTTTGAGAACTGGCCTCTTTTTATCATTACCTTGACAAGGTTCCAGGCCCCTCAGAGATGACAGCTAACGATTATGGAGCTCAGTACAGGGGACACCAATGTGAGGGTTGGAGTCACTACCCATGGGAGAAATGCATGCTCAGGCCTAAATTAAAGCAACGCAAGGCCAGGCACGGTGGCTCACTCCTGTAACCCCAGCATTCTGGGAGGCCGAGACGGGTGGATCACTTGAAGTCAGGAGTTCAAGACCAGCCTGACCAAAATGGCAAAACCCCGTCTCTACTAAAAACACAAAAATTAGCTGAGCGTGGGGGTGAGCGCCTGTAATCCCAGCTACCTGGGAGGCTGAGGAGCAGAATCTCTTGAACCTGGGAGGCAGAGGTTGCAGTGAGCTGGGATCACACCACTGCACTCCAGCCTGGGCGACAGAGCGAAACCCTGTCTCAAAAAGAACAAAACAAAACAAAGCAACACAAGATGTCTTCCTCGACCAACTGCTGGGCATGGAGTTGTTTGTTGTCTACGTTTTTGCAGATGTTTGTTGCTTTGGAGGAGACATAACAGTGCCCTTGATTAATAAAACAATTCATTAAATTTCAGCCTCTGCTCTTTAAAGACTAGCAGGACACTACCCGTTGGCTTCTCGGAGCACCTGGGCAATGCTTTGACAAGTGTGTAATTTATTTCTGAAAACAACTAGCAGGCCCTCCTTTTCCAATTAGTTTTACTTCTTTTTTTTTTTTTCTTTTTTCGAGACAGGGTCTCACTCTGTCACCCAGGCTGGAGTGCAGTGGTGTGATCTTGGCTCACTGTGCAACCTCTGCCTTCCAGGCTGAAGCAATGTTCCCACCTCAGCCCCACAAGTAGCTGAGAATAAAGGCATGCAACACCATGCCCGGCTGATTTTTGTATTTTTTTTTGTAGAGACGGGGTCTCATCACATTGCCCAGGCTGGTCTCGAATTCCTGGGCTGAAGCAATCTGCCCACTTTGGCCTCCCAAAGTGCTAGGATTACAGGTATGAGCCACTGCACCTGGCTCTAATTAGTTTTCAATCTTGCCCAGCTGCAGTGAGGCAGCCCCTGACAAGCCCACTTTGTCCCAAAGTTGCCGAGAGGAAGGCTGCCTCCCCATGGTCCTGCAGACTGCCCAGCTGGGGCCCTACCTGCCACCTGCAGAATGCCATGTCTGGCCACGTCGTAGAATGGGTGACTCGTGCTCAGCGCGGGGTCCTGGCCAGCCATGGGCACCACTGAGGGCCTCCTCCTCACTGCACCCAGCACAGCAGCCGCCGCCTTGTCTCTCTGCAGCTCTGTGGCAAAGAAGATTAAAGGAAGTCAGTGCATTCTCCAGTAAGGAGGGAAATGAGGGAGCCTCCTGATGCCTTTCATAAGACAGTCACCCACCTCTGCTGCACACCCACTATGCATCCTCTCTCAGCAGTGCACGACTATGCACCCTACCTCAGCCGTGCACCCACTATGCGCCGTACCTCAGCCGAGCACCCACTAAGCATTCTCTCTCAGCCGTGCACCCACTGTGTACTCTACCTCAGTTGTGCACCCACTAAGTGCCCATCCAGCACTCCTTGACCAGCACCACGGAGGGAGAAAAATAAGACCTAAGGGTCAGATGCTGTCCACACTGACAGCGTTGGCAACTAAGGCTCAGAGAGGGAGAGTGATTTGCTAATTGGCAGCAAGGTGTAGACTTAACTTTGGACCTCCAGCTCCAAATTCTGACCCAGGCCTCCATGAAAGACCCTGACACTGGCAGCCAGCAGGAAGCCAGCACTGCCGAAAGCACCAGGGTGGGCTGGGGTTGAGGGCAGGCACTGGGGTCACTGCCATGAGGAAGAAAGAAAAGGCTGCCTTCCTAAGTTGAATCTTAGCAGGGGAGGTTCTCATGCAAAACCAATCAAGGTTCTTAGAGAAATGTTTTCAGCTGCAAATAAGAACAGGAATTTTGAATTTCAAGGTTAGAGTAGATGTAGGACCCCAGGTGTAGGGGGTTGAAGAGTATTCCCCACCCCCAATATTCCTCCTGGAGCTCAGAATGTGCCCTTATTTGGAAGTTGGGTCTTTGGAGATGTAATTAGTTAAGATGAGCGCAACTGGATCAAGGTGGGCCCTGAATCCAATGACTCAGGAAATACAAGGGGAGGGTGTGTGAGGACTAGTGTGATGCGGCCGCAAGCCAAGGGACACCAGGAACCACCAGAAGATGCAAAAAGGACCGTCCCCTGGAGCCTTTGGGAAAGTGCAGCTCTGTAGACACCTTGACTTTGGACTTGTGGCCTCCAGAACTGAGACAGTCTTAAGCCACTAGGTTGTGGCGCTTTGCTGGCAGCCCAAGGAGATGGGTAGAATCAGGTCCCATGGAGTTAGGAGGCCCAAGGCATGATGGGGCTGGTGAGGGTGCCTGGGGAGGAAGCACTGGCTTTTCTAACAAATTCTGGAGGTGATTCTGATGCAAAGCCAGGTTTGAGATTCACTCACCCAGACCAACACCCCATCGAGGAGGGAGCGTGAGGCAGGGCCTGAGGGCTGCCTCACATGGGCTAGAAGCTCCCTCCCGTGCCTCCGTGCCCACTCAGTCCTGGTCCACCCCAGTCCTTGGGGTGTTTACCTGGTATTTACTCAGCACTGCTCTGTGCAGGAATGGGGAGGGGGACGGGGCCAAGGCCCCTGTTCATCAACAGGTGTGAGGGTCCCAGGGTGGGGTGAGTAGGGGATGCCACAGGACACCCCTCCTTCCAGTCAGTCAACAAAATATGCATTGAGTACCTACTATGTGCCAAGAATGCTTTCAGGCTGTGAGGACCTGGCAGCCACACAGGCAAAGCCCCTGCGTCGGGCAGAACAGAGGCCTCCCAGTGATGTCCACATCCCGCTCCCTGGACCCTGTGCATGTGACCGTCTGTGGCAAAAGGGATTCTGCAGAGGGGAGTAAGTTAAGGATCCTGAGATGAGTGGATTCTCGTGGATTATCCAGCTGGGCCCAAAGCACAGTTGTCTCTCAGTATCCTGGAGGGATTGGTTCCAGGACCCCCCAGGGATACCAAAATCTTTGGAAGCTCAAATCCCTGATAGAAAATGGCGTAGTGTTTGCAAGGAACCTACACACACTCTCCCGTAGGGTTCAAATCACCTCTAGATTACTTATAATACCAAATACAATGTAAATGCTATGTAAGGAATTTTTATACTGTTTGTTGTTTTGTTTTGTTTGAGACCAAGTCTCACTCTCTTGCCCAGGCTGGAGTGCAGTGGCATGATCTCTGCTCACTGCAACCTCTGCCTCCTGGATTCAAGCAATTCTCCTGCCTCAGCCTCCTGAGTAGCTGGAATTACAGGCATGCACCACCACGCTCAGCTAATTTTTGTCTTTTTAGTAGAGACAGGGTTTCACCATGTTGGCCAGACTGGTCTCGAACTCCTGGCCTCAAGTGATCTGCCCTCCTTGACCTCCCAAAGTGCTGGGATTACAGGTGTGAGTCACCGTGGCTGGCAGTGTACTTTTTTTTTTTTTAATTTGCATGGTTTTATTGTGGTATTAAGATTTTTGCATTGTTTTTATTGTATTTTTTTATGCATTACGTTATAAAGTATTTTTGATTTGCAGCTGGTCGCATCCTTGGATGTAGAACCTTCGGGTGCAGAGGTTGAGTATAATCACAGGGGGTCCTTACAAGAATGAGGCAGGAAGGGCTGAGTCAAGGAAGCAGCCATGACCATGGGTGGAGGCACAGGGAATGATGGGGGAGAGGCTCTGTGGCTGGAGGCAGGATGGGCCCAAGCCCAGGAATGTGGGCAGCAAAGGGCAGGAAACAAAGCCTCCCTGGAGGCTCCGGAGGTACACCCGGCCGCCAACGCCTTGACCTCAGCCCAGGAGACGCCTTTCGGACAGGTCGGGAAGCTAAAGTCTCTGTGCCATTTGTACCGCTGAGGGGGCGGGGACTTCTGCGGCAGCCACTGGAAGCTTGCACAGCTCTGGCCTCAGGGATGCGGGTTCTAGTGGGGAAGGGTGGAGCAGAGGCATGAACAGGGAAAGGAGAGAGACCTAGGGGAGGTGGGTGCAGGAGGTGGGCCTCCAGGAACCTTCACCCCAAGCGTGACAGAGTCGCTGGATGTCCTGAGTCGAGGGTGGTCTGCCCTGCCTGACTGGGCTTCCGGGATCCCTCTGGCTGCAGGGAAGGGGGAGCAGGAGGCCCGTGGGGGCCGAGCTCTTCAATGACAAGCCCCAGGTGTGGGTCCTGGCCGGTGCTGGCCCTGAGTGGCAGTGAAATGGATGGCCCGCCTGCCTCTGTGTGGACAGCTTGGGGATGGACAGCTGCGGGGGTGGGGAGGGGGCACTCAGAGAGTGGCAAAGCCCTGCAGGCAGGGGAGGGCCTCCAAGGTCAGCGTGGCTGTGGGAGAGCCAGGCCAGACCGTGGAACCTTGAATCTGGGGAGGACTTGGGCTTCATGCAAGGTCAGGAGTTCGAGACCAGCCCTGCCAATGTGGTGAAACCTCCTGGGGCCTGAGAGGATTGAGCAGAAAGATGGAGTGGGGCAGCCTGGCCCAGACGGAGGGAGGGGAGCATGTGTATCAGGCTGGAGCTGGGCTGGCACAGGCCCACTGCGGGCACCAGCCTGGAAACCCCCGTGGCCCTACACGTTAGCCACATGGACACCCCCATCACTGCACAAGTGGAGGCCTCCTGATGTTTCAGTGCTAAAGCATGTGGTGGAAAACAGCGTGGCGGCTTCCCAGAAAGCCAAACCCAGGACCCAGCAGTTCTACTCCCAGGGAGAAGCCCAGGAAAACTGGAGACGGGGACTGAGCAAATACACGCACACGCGTGCTCAGAGCAGCACTGCTCACAACAGCCAAAGGGTGGCAACTGCCCGGATGTCCACCAGTGGATGGATGGATAAGCCATGTGCGGTCTAGCCATACCGTGGAATATTACTCAGCCGTAAAAGGATGAAGTTCTGGCCTATGACCCAACATGGAGGAACTTGAAACAGCTCTGTTCAGTGAAAGAAGCCAGGCACAAAAAAGCACACACAGTATGATCCCATTTACATGAAGCGTCCCAAATAGGCAAATCCACAGAGACAGAAAGCAGATGGGTGGATGCCAGGAACGGGGGGAGGGAGGGCAGGGGAGTGGCTGTTTAATGGGAGTTTTCCACTGGGGCGATGAAAACGTTCTGGAACTAACTAGCAGCGGTGGGTATACAGCACTGTGAGTGGACTCAACAGCCCTGAATTGTGTGCTTTAAAGTGATTAATTTATTATTTTCATTTATTTTTTATTTTTTGAGATGGAGTCTCACTTTGTCACCCAGGCTGGAGTGCAGTGGCGCAATCTTGGCTCACTGCAATCTCCTCCTCTCAGGTTCAAGCGATTCTCCTGCCTCAGCCTCCTGAGTAGCTGGGACTACAGGCACATGCCACCACGCCAAGCTAATTTTTTTGTATTTTTAGTAGAGACGGGGTTTCACCACATTGGCCAGGCTGGTCTCAAACTCCTGACCTCAAGTGATCTGCCTGCCTCAGCCTCCCAAAGTGCTGGGCTTATAGGCGTGAGCCACCACACCCGGCCCTAAAGTGGTTAATTTAATGTTACATGAATTTCACTCCAATTCAAAAAAGAAGGGCTAGACATGGTGGTGCATGCCTGTAATCCCATCTACTCAGGAGGCTGAGGTGGGAGGATGACTGAGCCCAGGAGGTCAGGGCTGCAATGAGCCAATTTCACATCACTGCACTCCAGCCTGGGCAACACAGCAAGAGTCTGTCTCTAAAAATAAAATAAAAATAAATAAAATACGCCAGGTGCAGTGGCTCACGCCTGCAATCCCAGCACTTTGGGCGGCTGAAGTGTGTGGATCACCTGAGGTCAGGAGTTTGAGACCAGCCTGGCTAACATGGTGAATCCCTGTTTCTACTAAAAATACAAAAAATTAGCTGGGCGTGGTGGTGCGTGCCTGTAATCCCAGCTACTCGGGAGGCTGAGGCAGGAGAATCGTTTGAACCTGGGAGACGGAGGCTGCAGTGAGCTGAGATCACGCCCTTGCACTCCAGCTTGGGCAACAAGAGTGAAACTCCATCTCAAAAATAAATATATAAAAATTTAAAAAATAAAATAGAAATTATTTTAAAAAGAAAAATATGCTACAGTACATGGGAAGCACTATGGTAAGGAAACAGGATGAGGCAGGTTGAGGGACCCATCTGAACGCAGCCCACACTTGAACCTTACACTGCAATCTCCTGAATCTGCATCACTGTCACGCCGCCACAGCAACCCAAGTGAGAAGTGGGTTCCTATCGCTGCACGCCTGAAGCAGTAAGGAGAGTAAACCAGACGGCAAAATCATGACTTCTTGGAAGCAAACCAAGCAGCGTTATGTAAAACTCCGCCAAGGCTTCCTGCATCTGGGTATGAAATGCTGATGCTAGATGCAGAATGGAAAATGATTTCTTCCAGAGCGGTGGGTCGTCAGTAGGTTCTTAAGATCACCTCTGGTTATTTCAAACCCAGAAGAGAAATCTGCCCGGCAGCCGCTGGCAGCACACATGATAGTGACGGCTACTGTCCCTCACTTGGACACACGTGCACAGGAGTCCGTGGAACCAGTGGATACCCGGAAGCGAGGTGCTCCTCCCAGCTTGGCCTTTGTCGCCTGCTTTCCTCAGACGTGCTCTTCAGTGCCTCTGAGCCTCAGTTTATTTTTCTGTAAAATGGGACACAGAACCTAGCACCTTATAGGGTAGCTCTACCTTGAATGAGGGTGTTAGCTCGCTAAAGCCTCACAACCCGGGAGGATGACCCTCATCCCCGGGGCTTTATTTAAATCTGCACGACGGAAGTCTACAAAGATAAAACATGGACTAATGGCATTGGCCAGTGGTAGGGGTGAGGGCAGGGCCTGAGGATGGGGTGGAAGAAAGACTTTTCACTGAATACCTATTTTATTATTTTGAGATGGAGTCTTGCTCCGTTGCCCAGGCTGGAGTGCAGTGGTGCGATCTGGGCTCACTGCAACCTCTGCCTCCCTGGTTCAATCGATTCTCCTGCCTCAGCCTCCTGAGTAGCTAGGACTATAGGCACCCGCCACCATGTCTGGCTAATTTTTTGTGTTTTTAATAGATATGGGTTTTCACCATGTTGACCAGGTTGGTCTTAAACTCATGACCTCAGATGGTTCACCTGCCTCGGCCTCCCAAGGTGCAGGGATTACAGGCGTGAGCCGCCGTGCCCGGCCTGTTTTCTATTTTTTAAGAGATAGGATCTTGCTCTGTAGCCCAGGCTGGAGTGCAGTGGCACGATCACAGCTCACTGCAGCCTCAGCCTCCTGTGCTCAAGCGATCCTCTTGCCTCAGCCTCCTGAGTAGCTGAGACCACAGTTGTGCACTACTCTGCCAGCCCACTGAGTGCATTTCTATAGAGTTAGATTTTTTTTGAGCCACATGAATGTATTATCTACTCAAAAACTAAATGTATACCAGTGATCTTCTCCCAGGACCAGGCTGGAGGGAGAACATACATTAGCTATGCCGGCCAGCTCCTCAAAGTCCTGCCTGGACATGCTCACCTGGCAGATGGGACACCCGCTGCCACCTCTCGGGGTCCCAGCCTGGGGGTCCCTCCCTCTGACACCCTGAGGGAAAAAGCCACAGAACACAGAGGCGTGTTTCACACAAGCCCGCAGGGTGTGAGGAAATGCCCTTCAAGGGACCCGCCTGTTGTTTTGTCTAAAATGAAGAAAAAGGCCGAGTGTGGTGGCTCATGCCTGTAATCCCAGCACTTTGGAGGCCAAGGCAGGCAGATCACCTGAGGTCAGGAGTTCGAGACGAGCCTGGCCAACATGGTGAAACCCCATCTCTACTAAAAATACAAAAATTAGGCCGGGCACGGTGGCTCACGCCTGTAATCCTAGCACTTTGGGAGGCCAAGGCGGGCGGATCACGAGGTCAGAAAATCGAGACCATCCTGGCTAATGCAGTGAAACCCCGTCTCTACAAAAAATACAAAAAAATTAGCCGGGCGTGGTGGCGGGCGCCTGTAGTCCCAGCTACTCGGGAAGCTGAGGTAGGAGAATGGCGTGAACCCGGGAGGTGGAGCTTGCAGTGAGCCGAGATTGCGCCACTGCACTCCAGCCTGGGTGACAGAGCAAGATTCCATCTCAAAAAAAAAAAAAAAAAAAAACAAAAATTAGCCAGGCATGGTGGCCCATGGCTCACACCTGTAATCCCAGCTACTCGGGAGACTGAGGCAGGAGAACTGCTTGAACCTGGTAGGCAGAGGTTGCAGTGAGCCGAGATCACCCCACTGCACTCCAGCCTGGGTGACAGAGTAAGACTCCATCTCAAAAAAATAAAATAAAATAAATCCCCAAACTGGAAACCTCCCGTGTAAATCTCCACAGCAGGAAAAGGAGAAGTAAATGGCAGACGTCCTACAGAGGGATGTTACGTGCCAGATGGACAGGCCACTATAGCCACGCGTACCAACGTGAGTGGTCTCGCAATATGTTGAACAAAAAGTCAGACACCAGCCAGGCGCAGTGGCTCATGCCTATAATCCAAGAACTTTGGGAGGCCGAGGCAGGCAAATCACCTGAGGTCAGGAGTTTGAGACCAGCCTGGCCAACATGGTGAAACCCCATCTCTACTAAAAATACAAAAATTAGCCAGGCGTGGTGGTGGGTGCCTGTAATCCCAGCTACTCGGGAGTTTGAGGCAGGAGAATCGCTTGAACCCGGAAGGCGGAGCTTGCAGTGAGCCAAGATTGCGCGATTGCACTGCAGCTTGGGGGACAAGAGTGAGACTTTGTTTCAAAAAAAAAAAAAAAAAAAAAAAGCCAGGTGGGGTGGCTCACGCCTGTAATCCCAGCGTTTTGGGAGGCCAAGGCGGGTGGATCACCTAAGGTCAGGAGTTCGAGCCCAGCCTGGCCAACATGGTGAAACCCCATCTCTACTAAAAATACAAAAATTAGCCAGGCGTGGTGGCGGGTGCCTGTAATCCCAGCTACTCAGGAGGCTGAGGCAGGAGAATCGCTTGAACCTGGAAGGCAGAGTGTAGTGAGCCGAGATTGCGCCACTGCACTCCAGCCTGGGTGACAGAGCAAGAATCCGTCTCAAAAAAAAAAAAAAATTTACTTGCAAACTACATGATCATCTAAATAAAAATCCTAAGGAATCTACAAAGGAACTACTAGAACCAATAAACAAAATAAGCAAACTTTTGGAAAAAACTTAATATACAAAAATCAATTCTATTTCTATATGCCAGCAAAGAACAAACTAAAAATTAAAACTTAAAAATCCATCAACAGTGAAACCACCTTTGCCGAAATTATAACAGTGAAAAAATTATGACAGTGAAAGAGATTTGATCTGACCAACTCCATGTTTCCCTTAACTTCCAAACTGCCTTTGGCCATTCCTGGGCATGGGCCAAGCTAACTTTGGGAGAAGTTTAGTTTATAGTTTAAATGATAATAGCCCTTCCCAAAACTAAACCATCTTTATAAAACTAATAAAAGGCTACAAGGTGAGGATTAATGAGAGGGGTCTGAATTCTGCAAAGACCTAGGTGTAGTCACCAGCCATTGTCCTGAAGGTCACAAGATTTATGTGTTCCCCAGTTACTCCCATAGATAACATCACTACCGTAGAACCCAAGATTAGGCTGGGCATAGTGGCTCATGCCTGTAATCCCAGCACTTTGGGAGGCCAAAGCAGGTAGATCACGTGAGGTCAGAAGTTTGAGACCAGCCTGGGCATCATGGTAAAGCCCCGTCTCTACTAAAAATACAAAAATTAGCCAGGCATGGTGGCAGGCACCTGTAATCCCAGCTACTCAGGAGGCTGAGGCAGGAAGATTGCTTGAACCCAGAAGGTAGAAGTTGCAATGAGCCGAGATGGCATCACTGCACTCCAGCCTGGGTGACAGAGTGAGACACTGTCTCAAAAAGAAAAAAAAAAAGAATCTAAGATTGGCCTTTTCAGACTTTTGCATTCCTGGCAGGTGACTCCACCTGCACCCGAGACTCCTGACTCTGGTCCTATAGCCCCCACTCAGAAGTGGACACAGCAGACAAGGAGAATTTTTTTTTTTTTTTTGAGATGGAATCTCGCTCTGTTGCCCAGGCTGGAGTGCAGTGGCGTGATCTTGGCTCACTGTAACCTCCGCCTCCCAGGTTCAAGCAATTCTCCTGCCTCAGCCTCCAGAGTAGCTGGGATTACAGGTACACGCCACCACACCTGGCTAATTTTTGTGTTTTTAGTAAAGATGGGGTTTCACCATGTTGGCCAGGATGGTCTCGAACTCCTGACCTCATGATCCACCAACCTCAGCCTCCCAAAGTGTTGGGATTACAGGCGTGAGCCACCACGCCAATCATTTTCTACAGTCCTGTGACTGCATCCTGAACCAATCAACAGCACCCATTTCCTAGCCCTCTGCCTGCCAAAATATCCTAAAAAACCCTAGCCTCTGAATTTTCAAGGAGACGGATTTGAGTCATAACTCCAGTTCTCCTGTGTGGGCTGACCTTGAATCAATGAAACTGTTTCTTTACTGCAATCCTGCGGTCTCAATGAATTGGTTTTTCTGTGTAGCTGGCAGGAAGAATCCATCAGACAATTACAATAGCACCAATAATTACAAAATACCGAGAGACAGAACATAAGAAGTGCCTAACCTTTACACAGAAAACTACAAAACATTGTTGAAAAAAAGTAAAGGGACCTAAGTATACAGGGAAATATATCACACTCCTGGATTAAAAGAGACAATATTGTTACGATATCAATTCTTCTCAAATCAATCTCTAGATTCAAACACAATCCCAATCAAAATCCCAGCAGGCTTTTTCACAGAAATTAATAAACTGATTCCAAAATTTATTTGAAACTAAAAAGGGCCCAGAATGGCAAAAACAATTTCAAAAAAGAAGAAAGTTGGAAGAATTTCTGATCTCAAGACCTGTTATAAAGCTACACTAATCAGGACAGTGTGGAGTTGGCATAGAGAGTCATACAGGTCGGTGGAATGGAACAGAAAGTCTCGAATAGACCACATATATGTTCGGCTGATTTTCAAGAAGTGTTTCAGGCCAAGATTGTGGGTGGATGATGGAGAACAGGATGCTCACCAAAGCCCAGGGCTGCTAAAACGGAAAAACACAGCCCGAAGCAGTGGCTTAGGCTGGGCACGGTGGCTCATGCCTGTAATCCCAGCACTTTGGGAGGCCGAGGCGGGTGGATCACCTGAGGTCAGGAGTTCAAGACCGGCCTGGCCAACATGGTGAAACCCCATCTCTACTAAAAATACAAAAATTAGCCAGGCATGGTGGTGCACACGTGTAATCCCAGCTACTCGGGAGGCTGAGGCAGGAAAATCACTTGGACCCAGGAGAAGCAGGTTGCAGTGAGCCGAGATCGCACCATTGCACTCCAGCCTAGGCAACAGAGACTCTGTCTTGAAGGAAAAAAAAAAAAAAAAAAAGAAAAACACACCTCAACGACAGGGACTCTGGCAGCCACCACCTTAGCCAAGAAGCTCATCTGGAATCATGACAGTAGGGCGATCTGATGTCATACCTTCCTGCAACAGGAAGGACACAGAGCTGTGAAGAACTCTTGCCCAAAAGGCTTCATCTGAATCTAATTAAGCCTTTGGTGCTAATGTTCAGTTTACAGGAAATACCCCTAGGTCCAAGAACAAAAGACATCAAGGTGCTGGGCGCGGTGTCTCACGCCTGTAATCCCAGCACTTTGGGAGGCTGAGGCGGGTGGATCACGAGGTCAGGAGACCGAGACCATCCTGGCTAACACGGTGAAACCCCGTCTCTACTAAAAATACAAAAAATTAGCCGGGTGAGGTGGCAGGCACCTGTAGTCCCAGCTACGTTGGAGGCTGAGGCAGGAGAATGGCGTGAACCCTGGGGGACGGAGCTTGCAGTGAGCCGATATTGTGCCACTGCACTCCAGCCTGGGCGACAGAGTGAGACTCCGTCTCAAAAAAAAAAAAAAAAAAGACATCAAGGCCAGGTGCGGTGGCTCATGCCCGTAATCCCAGTGCTTTGGGAGGCTGAGGCGGGAGAAGTGCTTGACCCCAGGAGTTAGAGACCATCCTGGGTAATGAAGCAGGACCCCTGTCTCTGCAAGATAAAAAAAAAAAAAAAAAAAAAATTAGCCAGGTGTAGTGGTGTGCACCTGTAGTCTCAGCTACTCAGGAGGCTGAGGTGGGAGGATCGCTTGAGCCCAGGAGGTTGAGGCTGCAGCTGAGGCTGATTGTGCCACTGCCCTTCAGCTTGGGTGAAAGAGTGAGAGGCTGTCTCCAAAACAACAGAAAAAGAAATGAGGCTGCATGCAGTGGCTCACGCCTGTAATCCCAGCACTTTGGGAGGCTGAGGCAGGTGGATCACGAGGTCAGGAGTTCGAGACCAGCCTGACCAACATGGTGACACCCTGTCTCTACTAAAAATACAAAAATTAGCCAGGCGTGGTGGTGGGCGCACGTAATACCAGTTACTCAGGACGCTCAGGCAGAATTGCTTGAACTCGGGAGGTGGAGGTTGCAGTGAGCCGAGATGGTGCCACTGCACTCCAGCCTGGGCAACAGAGCAAGACTCTGTCTCACAAAAAATAAAATAAAATAAAACGACATCATGCGGGGAGGAAATCCGACAAATCTAGGAGAGACATTCTACAGGACAATTGGCCTGGCTGCTTTAAATGTTGATGTCATTTTTTAATTTTTTTTTTTTTTTTTGAGATGGGGTCTCACTCTGTCGCCCAGACTGGAGTGCAGTGGCTCGGTCTCGGCTCATTGCAACCTCCATTTCCTGGGTTCAAGTGATTCTCCTGCCTCAGCTTCCCCAGTAGCTGGGATTATAGGCACACGCCTCCACACCCAACTAATTTTTCTATTTTTAGTAAAAACGCAGTTTCACCATGTTGGCCAGGCTGGGATGTCAGTTTTTAAAAGGAGGGAGGCGGTAGGGGGTTGTTTTCCAAAGGAAAGAAGCTAAAGAGACACAACAGTTAAAGGCAGCGTGGGAGCCTTGGTGGGTTCTGGTTTATAAAAGAGCGCTGCCGGCCGGGCGCGGTGGCTCACGCTTGTAATCCCAGCACTTTGGGAGGCCGAGGCGGGCGGATCACGAGGTCAGGAGATCGAGACCACAGTGAAACCCCGTCTCTACTAAAAATACAAAAAATTAGCCGGGCGTGGTGGCGGGCACCTGTAGTCCCAGCTACTCGGAGAGGCTGAGGCAGGAGAATGGCGTGAACCTGGGAGGCGGAGCTTACAGTGAGCCGAGACTGCGCCACTGCACTCCAGCCTGGGCGACAGAGCAAGACTCCATCTCAAAATAAATAAATAAATAAATAGATAAATAAATAAATAAATAAATAAATAAAATAAAAGAGCGCTGCAACCATTCCGGGGACAACTGCGGGATTTGAATGTGGCCTGCATAGTTGATGACATTAAGGATTTGCTGATCATTTTCTTAGTGTGATAATGGTATCAGGCTATACACGAGAATGTCTTTCTGTTCAGGAAGGGCAGCTAACACGTTCAGCAGGGACTGCCAGGGGTCTGCAGCTTACTCTCCAATAGTTCAGCTAAGAGAGAGACAGAGAGAGGGGGAGAAAGAGCACCCATAATGAACAATACCAACCTCTGAATCAAAATAAGGAGTGTATGTGTGTTCTCAGCAATATTTCTGGAATGTTTCTGTAGTCCGGGGAAAGCGGGAAGGAGCGAGGGAGGGAGGAAGCAGAGAAGGAAGGAAACCCTTGCACAGCTCCATTAACTTGATATGTCCAACTTCTCCACTTATCAGAGAATCAAACAGAGGCCGGTGAAGTACAGACATTTGTTCAAGGGCAGACACTTGTTCAAGGTCACACAGCAAACCAGCCTGAGGATGGCTCCTGTAACTCCCAGCTCTGCATTTGCTTTTACCTTGACACAGGTAAGCCCAGACTTTTTGGTTTTGGAGCCAAGCAGTGGCCGTTTTCCCAGACTTGATATCCAGTTTCAACCAGCCTCCTCACTCCACCTCCTGCAGCAGCCCCACCCCCACCCCAAGAGCCTCCCCGAAGCCCCTGTCTTCTGCTGCCAGACTGCTGTGTGGCCTTGGCCAGGAGTTTTGCTCTCTCTGAGCTGTGAGATGGAGCAAGAACCCGAACCCTGCCCCACTACTCCCCGACTTGGTGCCAACCACCTGCAGGATTCCAGAGCATTGCCAGAGCCCAGGACCGGGGAGAGGAAGGAGGAAAGGGCGGCAAAGACCCCCAGAGAGACCCCCCGGGAGGGTCCCCAGGAAGACAGGCAGGTGGGGTCTTGGAATCATGTGCGTACTTTCCACATATCTCACACACAGAAACACACATGCGCATACATGCACACAGACACGCATGCCCACATGCAGACACACACGCCTGCAGACACACGCAGACATGCAGACACACGTACCCAGAGACACATGCACAAAGACACACGTGTGCAGACATGCACACAGGTGTGCATAGACACACATGTGCCCACACAAGCTCTGACTCCTCCGCACCTGCAGTTCTGGGCCGTCAGACTCCAGCAAGTTCCTCACGGACACTCCTTCCTCCTTCCTACTCCAGTATAGACAACTGATTCCAGAGCGCCCTCCAAGGATGCACAACCTCTCACACCAGGTACATGACCTGCTGCCAGCTCCGCCCCACAGCCTCCCCTGGGCTTTGGTCTGCTTGTGTTTTTCCACAATCACCTGATCTCAGAGATCACGCCACGGCTTCTGAGGGCAGGAGGCAGATGAGTGGAGGTGGTGGAGCCAGCTGGCAGGGCCCCACGTGCAGACCCAGGATCAGGTTGGCCTCCCTGGCAGGGTGCAGGACCCCGGGTGCCAGGCAGGGGAGGCCCAGCGTGTCCCAGCCGAGGCCCCTGGGCCTGCCTTCTCCAGGCGGAGCCCCAGTGCCTCTTCCCAGTCCTCCCTGCACCGGGGAGCAGATTGCTAGGGACTGGAGAGGGGCATAGGAGCAAGACCCACGCTGGGACCCTGTGTTCACACCCTTTGGGGAGCTGCCCCTTGCCTTCTGGGAAAGTGAGAAGAACTCAGTCATCTACACCCACAGCTCCTGCCAAACCGCAGGCAGCTGGTCAGGAAGAAGAGCTGCCCGGCGAGCTGAGAACTTGGTGCACGCTGGTCATGTGTCCCTCGGCCACCCAACAAGCCCTGACTTCCAGATGCAGAGGTGACAAGGGCTGCTCCTGTCCTTGGCCCGGGGGGACTACCTGCCACCCTGTCATGCCACTCAAACCTCATGACGGGCAGGAGGGGGTCCCAATGCTTGATGATGGGAGGAGGACAGCTTCCAGCCGGGGACAGACCCGACCTGTCCCCACTCCCACCACTTGGACCTCACTGCAGCCCAGGCTCCAGGCCCCTCCAGCTCCATCCCACTCCTCCCCAGGGCCCCCAGGGTCCCAATTACACCCCCCTTGTGGGCTGGCTGGGAAACCCGGCCCTCACTAGCAACACAGCCTCCGTGACAAACCTGTTACAAGCCAAGCAAACAGCTGGGAAGCAAACTTCTGGGGGCACCAGGTCCCACCTGGACACATCCCCCTCCCTGGCAATGCAGGGGCACCTCCTGAGGTACCCACCCCTCCCAGGGCACAGGGACACAGCTACAACATTCTTGCCTCGAAGCCTTGCAGGAGACAGTGACACCAGAAGGAACAGCCAAAAGGGCCCTGGGCCTCTTCTTCCCTGTCCTCAGGGAATAGGCCTCCCTGCCACATGCAACCCCCACTGCAGGCCCCGGGCCAACTGTGGCCCCAGGGCCACTCACAGGTCACAGGGCTGAGGAGCCTGCCCAGAGCCCAGTGCCTCTGAAGCCAAGAAGGCTTTGTTCCTCCAGCCTCTGCGTCATCCAAACAAGGACAAAGCCTTCTACCCCTTCCCCTATCTCAAAAAACACCGACGGGATGATTTGTTTTGAAGTTTGCTCACTCAGTGTAAGCACCACGTAATCCAGGCCTTGTGTAGCAACAGCCAGGAGGGGAGTGTGCCAGGGTGAGCCCCGGGAGCCCCTCTCCCCTCCCGCAGTCCTACAGTTGACAGCACTCTCAGCTCCCTCTCGCAGGGGTGTGTGTGTCAGGTGTGTGTGAAAACACACACACGCACACACATGCACACACACACAAACTGCTATTTTTTCTGTTGGCCTGGAGACCCTGACTGACGCAGGCCTTTTCTGCACACTCAGGTTTCTCTTTCCCGTGAACTGCCAGAATACCAGAGAGTGGCGCCAGGACCACCCCAGCGAGCATCTTGTGTCATCAACTGACATTGTAAGAAGGAACACAGAGGCCCAGAGAGGGACAAATCAAGTTGGCAGAGGGCTGCGTCTGCAGCCCAGGTCTCTTGGCTCCAGCCAAGAACCTGAATATGACTCAGAACACGCAGGGAATGTCAAACACACAAAGGAACGTGAGCAGGAATAGCCACTGTCATGCACGCCACCACCCTGGACCACCGCAGCGGACCCTTTCCTGCCTTTCGAGGGGCTGTTCTGTGTGGCACCAGGATGTGTCTGTCTCTCTCAGGCCTGTCTTTGCCATGGGACCCCCTCTCCTCTTCCTCATCGGTTGTCTTGAACTATTATTTAGATCTCATGCCACAAATCCATTTTTCCAGCATTTGCTACCAGTCCCTGCAGGAGCTTCCTTGTAATTGTAGTGACAAATGTGGGCCTCAACGGAACACGCTCGCATCATGAAGACCAGAGAACGCTCCTCCACGTTCTCCGACTCTGACTCGTCGGGAATTGTTTTACAACTCTGCAAGCTGTGGATAACTTATAGCAGTGAAAATCATGGCTGGGCGCGGTGGCTAAAGCCTGTAATCCCAGCACTTTGGGAGGCCGCGGCGGGCGGATCACGAGGTCAGGAGATCCAGACCATCCTGGCTAACATGTTGAAACCGTCTCTACTAAAAATACAAAAAAAATTAGATGGGCGTGGTGGCAGGCACCTGTAGTCCCAGCTCCTGGGGAGGCTGAGGCAGCAGAATGGCGTGAACCCAGGAGGCGGAGCTCGCAGTGAGCCGATTGTGCCACTGCTCTCCAGCCATACCTAAGTTTGTTTTTTTGAGACTCCATCTCAAAAAAAAAAAAAAAAAAAAAAGAAAATCATTCTCGCCCATAAACACGGCGATTCTGCCTTGTCTGGCGGAAGTGCAATTGCCTTCTCTCCCTTCCTCCCCTTCTCCTGCCAAAACTCCCCAAATTTGCCTCCATTTGCACTTCCATTTCAATACCCTGATCTACAAATGCCCTGTCCTTCCGATTCCCTTTTCAGTCGCTAACATCTGCCTGATTCTCTCACGAGCTAAATAAAATCTTTAATGCGTTCATTTTTTACATCTGTATGACAGTCATGATTTTACCCTCTTCTGAAAAGTATCTTTTTTTTTTTTTTTTTTTTTTGAGACAGAGTCTCGCTTTGTCACCCAGGCTGGAATGCAGTAGCGTGATCTCGGTGCAACCTCCGCCTCCTGGGTTCAAGTGATTCTTGTGTCTCAGCCTCCCGAGTAGCTGTGATAACAGGCATGCACCACTATGCCTGGCTGATTTTTGTATTTTTAGTAGAGATGGGGTTTCACCATGTTGGCCAGGTTGGTCTCGAACTCCTGACCTCAAGCGATCCACCCGCCTTGGCGTCCTAAAGTGCTGGGATTGCAGATGTGAGCCACCGCACCTGGCCTGAAAATTATCTTTTGCTCTAAGTTTGCTGTGGGCACCTAGCCCATTGAATGAGCAGGCACTGAAAAAAGGAAAGTCGTTTTTCTCCCCACCTTCCCAACCAGCATGAAAACAGGCTCAGCCTTGCTGTTTCACAATTTTGACCCAAGTTTTGTTATGTAGGCGTGATTGGATAAATCACTGGCCATTGGTGATCCACTCACACTCCAGTCTCTCTCCCCTCTCCAAAGGTTGTGAGGGACTGATAGCTCCAACTTTTAATCACATGGCTGGTTCCTCTGGGACAGCCCCCATCCTGGAGCTATCTAGGCCCCTCCTTGAGTCACCTCATTACAGTACAAACTCAGGTACGGTCAAGAGAGCTCATAATCGCTGGGCGATTATGCCTGTAATCCCAGCTCATGCCTGTAATCCCAGCACTTTGGGAGGCTGAGGCGGGTGGATCACCTGAGGTCAGGAGTTCAAGACCAACCTGGCCAACATGGTGAGACCTCATCTCTAATAAAAATACAAAAATTAGCCAGGAGGGGTGGTAGGCGCCTGTAATCCCAGCTACTCAGGAGGCTGAGGCAGGAGAATCGCTTGAACCCGGGAGGTGGAGGCTGCAGTGAGCCAAGACTGTGCCACTGCACTGCAGCCTGGGTGACAGAGTAAGACTCCATCTCAAAAAAAAAAAAAAAAAAAAGAGAGCTCATAATGAGTAACAAAAGATGCTCTTTCAAGGGTTTTAGGAGCTCTGCCAGGAACCAGGGACAAAGACCTAATGAAGATGTTTTTTTGTTATAGAGATGGGGTCTCATGCTGTTGCCCAGGTTAGCGTGCAGTGGCATGATCACAGCTCACTACAGCCTTGAACTCCTGGGCTCAAGCGATCCTCCCACCTCAACCCCCTGAGTAGCTGAGACTACAGGTGCACACCACTGTACCTGGCTTTTTCATCTATTTTGTAGAGACTGCATCTCACTATATTACCCAAACTGGTCTCAAACTCCTGGCCTCAAGTGATCCTCCCATCTCAGCCTTCCGGCTCACTGGGATCACAGGCACGAACCACTGTGCTCAGCTAAGATTCATTATACCACAGCCCCCACCTGCAGGTCAGCTCCTATCTGTCCTTCTGATCGCCATTAAGACAATTCTCTGATATGGTTTGGCTGTGTCCCCACCCAAATCTCATCTTCAGTTGTACCTCCCATAATTCCCACGTGGTATGGGAGGGACCTGGTGGGAGGTAACTGAATTATGAGTGTGGGAGGGTCCCCCACACTGTTCTCATGGTGATGAATAAGTCTCATGAGATCTGATGGTTCTATAAGGGGAAACCCCTTTTGCTCGGTTCTCATTCTGTCTTTGCTGGCCACCACGTAAGATGCTCCTTTGCTCTTCCTTCACTCCCACCGTGATTGTGAAGCCTCCCCAGCCACATGGAACTGTAAGTCAACTAAACCTCTTTCCTTTATAAATTACCCAGTCTTGGGTATGTCTTTATCAGCAGCGTAAAAATTGACTAATATATTCTCTCTTTCCAAACAGGAGCATGGCAGGCCCCTCTCCATATACTCTTAGCTCCCTGTATCCATTACTCATAGCTCTCAACCAGGTGCAAGTTTACAGATGTCCCTTGGGGAATTCATTCCAGGACTCCCGGCCGATACCAAAATCCACAGATGCTCAAGCCCCTGCTGAAATATGGTGTAGTATTTGCATATAACCTGTGCATATCCTTCTGTATGCTTTAAATCATCTCTAGATTACCTGTAACACTTAACACAATGTAAATGCCTATAAATAGTTCTTCCATTGTGTTAAGGAGTAAGGAGAAAAGTCTGTATAAATTCAGTACAGACACAACCATCTATTTTCTTTTCCCAATACATTAAATCTGTGGTTGGTTGAATCCACAGATGAGGCACCCATAATATGGAGCCCATGGATACAGAGCCCACTGTTACAGAGGCCACAGACGTGGAGCCCACGAATACAGAGGCCACCAATACGGAGGGCTGACGGCACTTATTTCCGTGATCCTTTTGCTAATGTTAACATGGGCTTCCCTTAGCAGATCAAAGTTTCATGAGGACCGAGCCCATGCCTGGACTTGCTCCAACAGTATCTGTGGTGCCTGGTACAGGGCCTGGCACATGCAGGTCCTTCGTAATCATCAAAATGAAGTGAAAATAAACCAGACATTACAAGTGGGCCCTTTCTCCTGGCCAGTGGGCTTCAGAGCAGAAGCTCCATCCCCCAAAGCCTGCCTCGCCCTGCATGTGACTCCGCACATGCCTCAACTCCCTCCCGGCCCTCCCTGACAAGCCCTTTCTCTCGGAGCCCCCCTCAGGGTGGGGGACAAGGGCACAGAGGAACCATCAGCATCTGTGGCGCTGGGCCGGCTGCAGCCCGTCATTAGACATGGACCCGAACAGGCATGCCGGCAGAGTGGATGTTATGCAAAGGAAAATTTAAATCACCCAACTGTTCTATTTATAATTCATAGCAAAATGGTTTGTTGCTGTAAAAATATATTTGCACATTACACAAATAGACCCTCACAGCAATTATCTTAATGCTGTAGCTACAAATTAACACCTACTTACCTCGGGCAAATTAGCACCAAACTTAATTTGAGTGGCAAGTCCGATGTGCAGGGCATACAGAGGAAGAGCTCGCTGTGGTATTTGCACAATGCAGGCTCCCGTTTTGGAACTGGGTGTTCTGATAAAGGGCTATTGGGAGGAGGCGGCAACGAGTTTGATGCCACCCAGGCCTAAGCTTCTAAGACCCAGAGACAAAGAAGCTTGCACACAGTCATACCTGAGGCAGACACTGGCCAGCGACTCCTGGGAAAGTCCGGGAATGATGGGGGCAGGAGATCTTGCTCATGGCTGAATGGGGGTCACTACTGAGCTGGGATTCCAGGGTCCCTCAGTGGCATCCCATAAAAAGTAACTTCCACTCTTTTGTCTCAGCTATGCATGAATTCGTTAATACAGACCCTCACCACCCAGTCTTCATCACAACCACCACTGGGTCTCCAACACTGGCAAGACGGCATGCGCAAGGCCCTTTGTCCAGGTAGCAGACACGAGACCCCTGAAGGTGGCGGCAGCGAAGTCCAAACAAGCTGCGACCTGCATGAGGACCTTGTCAGAGGCCTGCCCACAAACCGCAGGAGACCTTTAGCACCCTGAAAGGGCAAGCGGGTCTCTAAAGGGCTGCTGGGGCCACCCCCTCTCCTGTGGGTCGAGACTCAGAGCTCCTCACACAGCCTTTAGGGAACGCCAAGCATCTCTGCTGCCCTGCGCAAGGGCACCCAGGTGGTCATTAGGGTGCGCAACTCTCACCTGCACACCCTCCAGCTGCAAGAGGTGAGGCTGTCCCGCCTCCCAGGGCCCGCCGAGTTAGGCTGAGTCATCATATCTCCCTTTTCAAAGGTTAATTCAGAAACCCAAGCCAGAGCTAATCAGCACGAGGCAATCTCCCTGACCACGGGAATTGGTTCCTTCAGGCCCCTGAGGCTCCAGGAAGTATCCCAGGTGCTTCTGAGACAGAAGATCCTGTTTCTCAAGAGAGAACCACTGTGAGAGTCTCTCCGAGCAGCTGGGTATGCAAATGAGCCCTGGAGGGCTGCAGCCAAGTTGCCGCCCCTCTGCAGACCCAGCAGCCCCCAGAGAATGAAGGGAATAGCTAACCCCTGATCAACCCACACCTGATCTCCATACTATCCTCAGACCTTTGCAGCTACATGGGCTAATGCATCCCCCTTGACTTTGGGCCGGTTCAGAGTTGTGTTTTCTGTTAATTACAGCCAAAAGCATCCTGATGCTCCAGGTGTCCTGCCTACCGCAGATTGGGAGAGGGGCTTCCTGTAGGCTCTGGCAGCCCCCAGGTCCATCACAGCCCTCATCAGTCTGTACCATGTACCTGTATGCTCTTCTTGACCCATCACCGTGTGTGCCCTGACAGCAGGGCCATGTCTGACTCACGTCTGAGTCTCTGCACTCAGCCAGCCCAGGGTTGGGGACATGAGCAGGGACTTGGGAGGTCTGTTGAATAAAAGAACAAGCAGAGGGCTTGGGACAGACCCCGGGATCCAAGGCCCGGCGTGGCCTGTTCCACCCACACTCCAGGGTCACCCCACCATCCACCTTGTTCACCTCTTTCTCTGCCATTCCAGGCTGTCCCTGAAGTGGATGCAGCTGGGGCCTCTGCCATGCTCCCTACCATCCACACTTGGGCCTGTTGGGTTCACACTGGGCTCTCTCTTCTCCCGCCTAAAAAACTGGTAAATCCGTGTCCTCCACTCCTAAATCCAGATCTCAGGACCGACCCCTCTCCCAACTCAAACTTGAATATCCAAACTGCCTATTCAACACGTTCCATGACAACCCTCTGTCAAGGGCTTCCTGTCATTCTTGGAATAACATTCGAACCCCTGCACAAGCCTGAAAGAGCCTGTGGTTTGGACCTGCTGCCCTCCAGAGCTCATGTCATTCACTCCCACCCCATTCCCTTTGCCCTGGCACACCGGCCTCCCGGCTGCCCCTCAAGTACACCCCCCACTGCCACCTCACGGCCTTTGCACACGCCATGTTCCCCACCTCCCCACTATCTGGAACGCACAGCCCTGCACAAAGTAAGTGACCCACAGATGGTTTCTATTATCATCATTGGCTAAAGTCCAATTCAATGACTCAGTCTCAATTCAAATCTACCTCCTCACTGGCCTCCTGGGAAATTAAAGGGGGATTCACGGAGCCCCACACACCCAGCCTTGGCCTTCAGATGCCTCTTTTTTTTTGAGACAGAATCTCACTCTGTCACCCAGGCTGGAGTGGCACAATCTTGGCTCACTGCAACCTCCGCCACACGGATTCAAGCGATTCTCCTGCCTCAGCCTCCCGAGTAGCTGGGTTTACAGGTGCACACCACCACAACTAGCTAATTCACCATGTTGGACAGGATGGTCTCAATCTCCTGACCTTGTGATCCGCCCACCTCGGCCTCCCAAAGTGTTGGGATTACAGGTGTGAGCCACCGCGCCCGGCCTCAGATGCCTCTTCACAGAAAGATCCGGTTACGCTTTAGCCAGGCCAAAGAGACCTGCCCTCCCTGCAGCCAGAGGAAACTGCCGTGGGTCCCTGGAGAAGTTCAGGCAGCCCTGTGCCTCCCACCCGTTCCGACTCCCTCTGTGACCCCATCCAGGGATCCCCCTCTTGACCTCTGAGGTGGAGGCCACTGGCTCCTATGAAAAAGCAGCGCAGGCTGGGGGCAGAGTGGGTCACGCCTGCAATCCCTGCACTTTGGGAAGCCTGGGGTGGCCAGATCACTTGAGGTTGGGAGTTTGAAACTAGCCTGGCCAACATGGTGAAACCCTATCTCTAGTAAAAATACAAAAAAACCCAAAACAACAACAAAAAAAATTAGCCAGGCAGCGTGACAGGTGCTTGTAATCCCAGCTACTCGGGAGGCTGAGGCACGAGAATCGTTTGAGCCCAGGAGGCGGAGGTTGCAGTCAGCTGAGATCATGCCACTGCACTCCAGCCTGGGTGACGGAGTGAGACTCCATCTCAAAAACAAAACAAAACAACAAAAACAGTCTGAAGGAGCAGGGGGTTAAAGTTTGGAAGGAATTTAAAAGAAAGATCAAAGGGCCAGGCGCGGTGGCTCAAGCCTGTAATCTCAGCACTTTGGGATGCCAAGGTGGGCGGATCACCTGAGGTCAGGAGTTTGAGACCAGCATGGCCAACATGGCAAAACCTTGTCTCTGTTAAAAATACAAAATCAGCCAGGTGTGGTGGTGCATGCCTGTAATCCCAGCTACTTGGGAGGCTGAGGCAGGAGAATAGCTTGAACCTGGGACGCGGAGGTTGCGGTGAGCCGAGATTGCATCATTGCACTCTAGCCTGGGCAACAAGAGCGAAACTCTGTCTCAAAAAAAAAAAAAAAAAAAAAAAATTAAATATTTGAGGCAATTAGGAATTTGAACACTGAGCAGTGGCTGATAATAAGAACTTGTTGCTGCCAGGCACAGTGGCTCACACCTGTAATCCCAGCACTTTGGGGGCCAAGATGGGAGGATCACTTGAGCCCAGGAGCTCAAGACCAGCCTGGGCAACAAGACCTTGTCTCTACAAAATTTAAAATTTAAAAATTAAAAATTAACCAGGCAGGGTGGTGTGCACCCGTAGTCTGAGCTACTCAGGAGGCTCAGGTGGGTGGATCCTTTAAGCCCAGGAGTTTGAGGCTGCAGTGAGCTATAATCACACTCTAGTCTGAGCAACAGAGCAAGATCCTGTCTCGAAAAAATAAAAAATTGTTGTTAATCGTTTTAAACATGATAATAGTATTGCAGTAATGCGGAAAAAAAAGGGGGGGATGGATTCAAGCTTGATTTAACATCACAATGCATACATATATCAAAACATCACATTGATCACTGTAAATGTGTACTATTTTTGCCAATTATGCCTAAATAAAGCTGGAAGAAAAAATAATTTTTTAGAAAAGGGATTCAACTTGCAGTATTTATGGAGTATGAGGTCTGGGAGCTGCTCTAAAATGATATGGGGAATAGGGAGGGGAGGGAAGGGGTGAGAGGGTGGAAGGGTGAGTTGAAGGAAGGGTGGGGGTAGGTGTATGGGGTGGGTGGA
This sequence comes from Nomascus leucogenys, assembly GCF_006542625.1. Taxonomy (NCBI): domain Eukaryota; kingdom Metazoa; phylum Chordata; class Mammalia; order Primates; family Hylobatidae; genus Nomascus; species Nomascus leucogenys. The sequence goes on from NC_044387.1 coordinate 5,691,305, forward strand.
GTGAGTTGGAGGAAGGGTGGGGGTAGGTGTATGGGGTGGGCGGAGGGGGTGAGAGGGTGGAAGGGTGAGTTGAAGGAAGGGTGGGGGTAGATGTATGGGGTGGGTGGAGTGAGTTGGAGGAAGGGTGGGGGGGAGGGGGTGTGGGGTGAGCACAGGCCAGGTTGGCTGCAGGGTGGCTATGGTTGATGCTGGGAGATGGCGGCTCATTGTACATCATTTGAGTGTCTAAAATTCTCCACAAATAAAAAGAACTGAAATGAAAAAATAAACCCTCTTATACAAAATGCAAGGAATTACAACAGCGTGGGGTCTGCTTTGGAGAGTCAGGTGGGATTCCCAGCTGCAGGGGCCTCAGAGGCACCTTCAGGGAGCCCCACCCGAGTGCCACAGGGGGTCAACCTTTCCTGTGATAACAAACTTGCAGCCCAGACAAAACCACTGCCCCGTCTGAGTTTCCTTTGCTTGTTTTCATTTTATGGCCAGGTAGGGGAAGGGAGGGGGGAGCTACCCAGGAGTTTCAGGAATTCAGACCTGCCCAACCAGTTCCTTCTGGACAGTCACTGACTCCACTCTCCTCCCCTGGAAAGCCACTGCTCTGTCCAGGCCACTGAAGAAAGAACTGCTTGGCCTTGGCCTTCAGCGTGGAAAGAGTAGGCTCTAAACAAAGCGCATTCTTCTCTGTCTCCCCAAGCAAGATCTTCCCCCAAGGTCAGGAGACAGAACCAAGACCAATAAACAGGAACACCTGCGCTTCGCATGCGTTAACTCATTTAGTTCTCCTAACGGCCCTATGAGTCGGTAATGACATGGCCCCTATTTTGCAGATGAGGAAACCAAGCAGAGTGGTCAGCAACTGACTCCAAGTCAAGGGAGTGGAAGGCAGGCCCCATCCTGGTTGGTAACCACTGCAGCGCCTGCCTCTCCTGAGCCCTGACGTTATCCTCACCTCCCACTTCCCCAGCCTCAACACAAACCGATGGTTTATGACACCCACCTGAGAGGTGAGAAAATGGGGGTCCAAAGACCTAACTTGGAGAGGGAGTCACTCAGCCAGGTCCTCTGCCTTCCAGGGACACAGAAATCTGGACACAACAGGCTGCCAGAAGCTCCAGGGAGACGCCCTGTGAAGGCAGCTGGGGCAGGACTCCGGAGCAGCGCGCTCTCCTGCAGCTAAGCCCTACAGATGCTCCTGCAAGGGCATCCTCACCCACAGTGCAGGGCCCAGAGAGTCTCCCCTCAAATGCACCCCAGGGAGGCCTGGGAAGCATCTGGACACACGTGGTGCATCTTCCTTGAGCATCAGATTTAATCAAAGGACCAAGGGGTAAAAGTTAAATAATTTGGAAAGAAATGGAAAATGTCTATTTTCTATCCCTATGCTACTTTCACATAGATTTGAAGGGTAGTCACCGGCAGGCTCCGAATGGCTCCATCTTACACCAGACACCAGCTCCCATGTGGGAGGCATACCTCAGGGCCCAGGGAGGTGGCTCAGCACAGTGTATGTGGGAGGAGGGTGGGGACACGGGGGACACTGTAGCTGCAGCACAGCTGGCTTCCAAGCCTGGCTCTCTAATCACTAGCCATGTGACCTTAACCCTCCTTGTCTGTTTCCTCATCTGTGAATGGGGCAGTAACAGTCCCTGCCTCATGATGTGAGCAAGGAGTCAGGCAGGCAAGTGTGCAGTGAGGGTTTCATGGCCATTTGGTGACCACCATTGCAGTGGGGTCCTGTGATGGTGGTCCTTTTGCAGATGAGGAGGCTGAGTGCCCCAGAGGGAGAGTGACCTGCCTAAAAACCATGTCTCCTGACTCCTTCTCCATCTCTTTCTCACCCTCATGCTGCCTGTGCCTCAGTTTCCCTATCAGTGAAATGAGGGTAAAATCAAGGAATGGGATGGTTTTTTTTTAATGTGGTGAAAGACACTGTCAGGCACCTCCAGGACCTGAGTTCCTTGCTCTCGTCTCTTTAACCGAAGCCGCCTTTAACTCCATCGTTTACAGCGTGCCCATGAGTAGCTCAGCCTAGAACTGGCTTGTTAGGCAGATGGCATGATGTCCCATGCATGTTTAAGTAAGTTTCAATGACTCGGCCGGGTGTGGTGGCTCATGCCTGTAATCCCAGCACTCCCAGCACTTTGGGAGGCCAAGGCGGGCAAATTGCCTGAGGTCAGGAGTTCGAGACCAGCCTGCCCAACATGGTGAAACCCCATTTCTACTAAAAATACAAAAATTAGCTGGATGTGGTGGTGGGCGCCTGTAATCCTAGCTACTCTGGATGCTGAGGCACGAGAAGCGCCTGAAGCCGGGAGGCAGAGGTTGCAGTGAGCTGAGATCGTGCCATTGCACTCCAGCCTGGGCGATAAGAGCAAAAATTGCATCTCACAAAAAAAAAAAAAAAAAAGTTTCAATGACCCAATGATGTTATCCAAGTAAACTGGCCCACCCCGTCAGGTACTCCATGGACTTTTCCACCTGTACCTCACAAGCGAAGTATCCCTAGCCAGCAGGTGCCATTCCCTTCCCCGTCCACCTCCCATCCACCTTCCAGCTCAATGGCCACCTCCTCCAGGAAGCCCTTCCTAAGCTCCCACAAACCCTTGGATTCTCTCCACGCAGAAGCCAGACTCTGGGTCCCTGAGGGCAGGGACCAGGCAGCTGGCTGTCCACAAGAATCAGCTGGGCTCAGGCCCACATCCCATGTCCCTCTTCGCCCTACCCCCAACTCTGGCATTGGTTTGGGGAATGGTTAGTCGGTGAATCAAACGAGGAGTCCACAAACATGATCCTAAAGCTGCCAACAGAGAGGCCAACCAAAGGACATCGACTTCTGAAACGGCTGAGTCTTAAGCATTTGCTCAGCTGGACAAATGTCAACATTGCATTTCACAGGCAAGCGAGGGACGGCACAGAGCTCTCTGGAATCCACACAGCCTCTGCCCCAAAACCCTGAAGTCGGTGGCCAAGGCGCTGTTCCCATCCCGCCAAACGATGCCACCCTCCTTCCCGGGTGGACTCTGCGGTTCCTTCTCCGGGGACTTCACGCTCCTCCCAAGGAGCAGGGAAATTTCCAAGCCAAGGTGTGGCAGAGCCCGAGGGATTCTCAGAAGCCACCCACCCCCCACCCCCAACAGGACCCAGGGAAAGTGAAAGGCAAGGCCTCCCTGCCTTCCTGACGACCTCCGAGGCTGCTAGCGGATTGGTTTAAACTTTGGGCTTTTAGGCCGGACGCGGTGGCTCACGGCTGTAATCCCAGCACTTTGGAAGGCCCAGGCGGACGGATCACCTGAGGTCACGTGTTTGAGACCAGCCTGGACAACATAGTGAAACACTGTCTGTACTACAAATACAAAAAATTAGCTGGGCATGGTGTCAGTGCCTGTAATCCCAGTTACTTGGGAGGCTGAGGCACGAAAATCGCTTGAACCCGGGGGGGGCGGTTGCAGTGAGCAGAGATCGCACCACTGCAATCCAGCCTGGGGACAGAGCAAGACTCGGTGTCAAAAAAAAAAAAAAAAAAAGTTTCTGCTTTTAACCCCCGGGAGGTTCCACCGATGTGTGTTGAACCGGCCAGACCCCCAACCCCTGAGTTTGAATCAGCGCAGCACCTGCCCCGGCCTCCGTTTTCTCATCTGTGAAACGGGAATGACCTCACCCACCTTGTAGGTTTGGTGTGTGTGTATGGGGGCGGGGGTGCCTCCCCGAGGCGCTGACCCGGCCTAACCTGAGACCCCAGGACAGAAGCAAAAAGGGAACGTTTGAGCTGACACCGTCCCGCCAGACCAGACCAAAACCCTGGCAGAGAGAGGCGAGGGCGGGGCAGGCGGTGCGGGGTGAGAAGGAACAGGACAGGGGAAAAAGCAGAGGAGGGGAGGGTGGGGGGCGGGAAAGAAAGGAGGTGAAGGGAGAGGGAGCCCAGAACCCACAGGGGTCCTGGAGGCTGCGCGCCGGCCAGAGGGTCTCCCCACGGCCGCACGTGGCGTCGCGCCCGCCTGGGCGTCCCTACCCGGCCAGCGGCCCCTGGCCCCTGCCCCCCGCGCACGCCCTGGGAGCCCCCGCGGCGCCCCGCCGGAGCACGGCCTCCTCCCTGCGCGCTCCCTCCCGCGGCCGCCAGTCTTACCTGGCCACGGAACCCGCCGGCCCCCACCTGCGTGCCGGGTCTGCCGCTCACCTGGCCCCTCCCCGGACGTGGCTCCCGGGCAGGCCCCGCCCCTCCACACCGCACCGCCCCTCCGCCCCTCCGCCCCTCCGCCCCTCCGCCCCTCCGCCCCTCCGCCCCTCCGCCCCTCCGCCCCTCCCCCTCCGCCCCTCCCCCCTCCGCGCCGCCCCCCCCCCCCGCCCCTCCGCCCCATCGCCCCTCTACCTGGCGGGAGCGATTTCTCAGGTGCACGAGCTGACCCTGGGTTCACCTGTGTGTCGGGGGGGGGGACAGGGCGGGGTCGGGCGGAGCACGCGCGCTCAGGAGCCCCTCGCACGTCGCACCCTGGGCGCCCCGATTCCGCGGCCTGGGCCGCGTCCCCGTCCCGCACGGCACCCATGCCTGGGGCGGGCACTTGCTGATCCATTTCCCCATTTCTTATTTTATTTATTCATTATTTTACTTTATTTATTTATTTACTTACTTTGAGACGGAGTCTCGCGCTGTCGCCCAGGCTGGAGTGCAGTGGCGCGATCTCAGCTCACTGCAGCTTCAACCTCCCGAGTTCAAGCGATCCTCCCACCTCAGCCTCCATAGTAGATGGGATTACAGACGTGCGCCGCCAAACCCGGCTAATTTTTGTATTTTTAGTAGAGACGGGGTTTCACCATGTTGGCCAGTCTGGTCTTGAACTCCCGACCTCAAGCGATCCTCCCGCCTCCGCCTCCCAAAGTGTTGAAATTACAGGCGTGAGCCACTGCGCCGGGCCCCATTTTTAATTTTACTTTTTTGAGACACGGATCTCGCTCTGTTCAGGCTGGAGTGCAATGTCTCGAACTTGGTTCACTGCAGCCTCCACCTCCCAGACTCAGGCGATCCTCCGGCCTCAGCTTCCCGAGTAGCTGGGACCACAGGTGTGCACCACCATACCCAGGTAATTTTTGTAGTTTTTGTAGAGACGGGAGTCTTGCCATGTTGCCCAGGCTGGTCTGGAACTCCTGGGCTCAAGTGATCCACCCTCCTCAGCCTCTCAAAGTGTTGGGATTACATGCGTGAGCTACTGCACCAGGCCCCTTCCTTAGGGATGTGCAAAGCGTGGCAGAACCGGGTGAGATTAGGAGGGACTTGAGAGGAAATTTTCCCTAGGGTTTGTTGAAGGATTGGTATCTGAGAAAATTTTGTATCTGAGGAAAGCAGCTCAGATACAAAATGTATCAGGCCCAGAGAAACATGAGTATAGGACTTCAGTCCGGGTCCCCCTGCAGTGCTTGGGGGCCATGGTTTTGTTTGTTTGTTTGTTTTTGTTTTTGTTTTTAGACAGTCTTGCTCTGTTACCCAGGCTGGAGTGCAGTGCTGCAATCTCAGCTCACTGCAACCTCCACCTCCTGGGTTCAAGTAATTCTCCTGCTTCAGCCTCCCAAGTAGCTGGGATTACAGGGGTCTGCCACCATGCCCAGCTAATTTTTTGTATTTTTAGTAGAGACGGGTTTTCACCATGTTTGCCAGGCTAGTCTTGAACTCCTGACCTCAAGTGATCCACCCACCTCGGCCTCCCAAAGTGCTGGGATTACAGGCGTGAGCTACTGCACCCATCCGTGGGGGCCATGGTTTAAAGGCATTTTGTTCCTGACTCACTGCCTCACCCATTATCTGCATGTTCCTGCAACTTGTGATACAGAGAACAATGTGTGGCCAATCAACAATTTATTATTTTTATTTTTATTATAGATTCAAGGGGTACATGTGCAGGTTTGTTAGGGGATATATTGGGTGACACTGAGGTTTGGTTTTCTGTTGATCTCCTTACCCAGGTAGTGAGCACAGTACCCAATAGGAAGTTTTTCAGCCCTTGCCCTACTCCCCCCACCCTTCTGGAGTCCCCAGTGTCTCTTGTTCCCATCTTTATATCTGTGGGTACCCGAGGTTTAGCTCCCCCTTAGAAGTGAGACATGTCATATTCGGTTTTCTGTTTCTACATGAATTCACTTAGGATAATGGCTTCCAGCTGCATCCATGTTGCTGCAAAGGACATGATTTCATTCTTTTTCATGACTGCATAGTATTCCATGTTGGATATGTACCACATTTTCTTTATCCAATCCACTATTGATGGGCACCTCAGTTGACCCCATATCTAACCTATTGTGAATAGTGCTACTATGCACATATGAATGCAGATGACTTTTTGGTAGAATGATTTATTTTCTTTTGGGTGTATACCCACTAATGGGATTGCTGGGTTGAAGGGTAGTTCTATTTTAAGTTCTTTGAGAAATCTCCAAGCTACTTTCCACAGTGGCTGAACTAATTTACATTCCCACCAACAGTGTATAAGTATTCCCTTTTCTTTACAGCCTCACCAATATCTATTATTTTTTGACTTTTTAATAACAGCCATTCTGTCCAAAATCAAGATGCTGGCAGAAAAAAAAAAATAATAATAGCCATTGACTGATGTGAAATGGTTTCTCCTCGTGGTTTTGATTTGCATTTCTCTGATGATTAGTGATGTTAAGAATTTTTTCATGTTTGTTGGCTGCTTGTATGTGTGTATGTCTTCTTTTGAGAAGTGTCTGTTCATCTCTTTTGTCCTTTGTTTTTTTTGAGACAGAGTCTTGCCCTGTCACCTAGGCTGGAGTGCAGTGGCGCCATCTTGGCTCACTGCAACCTCCTCCCCTGGGTTCAAGCAATTCTCCTGCCTCAGCCTCCCAAGTGGCTGTGATTACAGACACATGGTACCACACTCAGCTAATTTTTGTACTTGTAGTAGAGATGGGGTTTACCATGTTGGCCAGGCTGGTCTCAAAGTTCTGACCTCAAGGGATCCGCCTGCCTCGGCCTCCCAAAGTGCTAGGATTACAGGCATGAGCCACCGTGCCTGGCCCCTCGCCTACTTTTTAATAGGATTATTTGATTCTTGTTGATTCGTTTAAGTTCCTTATTGTTTCTGTATATTAGTCCTTTGTCAGATGCATAGTTCGCAAATATTTTCTCTCATTCTATTGATTGTCTGTTTACTCTGTTGATAGTTTCTTTTTGCTGTGCAGAAACTTTTTTTTTTTTTTTTTTGAGACGAGTCTCACTCTGTACCAGCTGAGTGCTGGCATCTCAGCTCACTGCAAGCTCCGCTCCAGTTCATCATTTCTCTCATTCTCCATGCTGGATACAGGCGAACCTTTTTTTTTTTTTTAGAGACGGGTTTACTGTGTCCGATCTCTGACTCGTGATCTGCCGCCTCGGCCCCAAATGCTGGATTCAATGGCCGCGACTGCTATGCAGAACTTTGACTTCTTTTGTTTGTTTGTTTGTTTTGTTTGAGATAGTGTTGCTCTTGTCACCCAGGCTGGAGTGCAATGGCGTGATCTTGGCTCACTGCAAGCTCTGCCTCCCAGGTTCAAGCATTTCTCCTGCCTCAGGCTCTCAAGTAGCTGGGATTACAGGCACCCGCCACCATGCTCGGCTAATTTTGTATTTTTAATAGAGACAGGGTTTCACCATGTTGTCCAGGTTGGTCTTGAACTCCTGACCTCAGGTGATCCACCCACCTTGGCCTCCCAAAGTGCTGGGATTACAGGCATGAGTCACTGCATCCAGCCAATTTATGTTATTTTAATGTAAATTCTCGGTAAACAATTTAGGAACTGCCTCTCCTTTTCCTTTAAAAACCTACTTATAACTGTTGCTAATCACAGTGAATATTCAGGGCAACTTGAATGTATACTCCCAGGTTGCAGTCCTCAAACTTGACCCAAATATACTCTTTTTTTTTTTTTTTTTTTTTGAGACAGTTTCACTCTTGTTGCCCAGGCTAAGTGCAATGGGGTGATCTCAGCTCACTGCAACCTCCGCCTCCCGGGTCCAAGCGATTCTCCTGTCTCAGCCTCCCAAGTAGCTGGGATTACAGGCATGCGCCATCACGCCCAGCTAATTTTGTATTTTTGGTAGAGATGGGGTTTCTCCATGTTGGTCAGGCTGGTCTCGAACTCCCGACCTCAGGTGATCCGCCCGCCTCGGCCTTCCAAAGTGCTGGGATTACAGGCGTGAGCCACCGCGCCCAGCCCCCAAATATACTCTTATTTGTATTAATTTTGCCTCAGTTTTTTCCTTTAGATCGACGACTCCCTGCCACAATGATTATTTCAGGTTCTGGAAGGAACTGGGCCTGTGCCAGTCAACACAGGCCTTCCTCCGGCCACAGTGAGCAGTTCAGGTCAGAGTAACTGGATTTTGCCTGGATGGCTGGGGCTTACCGAGCCTTCTCTTTCTCTCTCTCCAAGCCCTGATGACAAAGCCTGGCACACAGGGAGTGCTGGTGTTGGGGATAAAAAGATCTTTTCCTCAACCATGGCTGGGTTCATGGCTGAGGCCCCATAACAAAAGACAGATTTACCAGAGAAAAACCTACACACGTGTTTAATGTAAGTTTTATGTGACACAGGAACCTTCATAAAGAAATGAAGGCCCAAAGCAACAGGCTAATGTGTATTTCTATGCTTCGGTTTGATGAAGACCAGACAGTTGCAGAGGGGTCTGATTAGAGGATTTATGAGTCCATTCTCATGCTGCTGATAAGGACATACCCCCCCATGAATAGTTGGGACCCCCCAGCACCCCGGCCGCCCACCAAGCCTTTCCAGAGGCTCTTGGCAGTGGTTTCTCCTTCATTTCAGAAGAGATTAGAATGATCCAAGCTGGCCAAGCGCGGTGGCTCACGCCTGTAACCCTAGCACTTTGGGAGGCCGAGGCAGGTGGATCACCTGAGGTCAGGAGTTTGAGACCAGCCTGGCCAACATGGTGAAACCCCGTCTCTACTAAAAATGCAAAAATTAGCTGAGCGTGGTGGTGGGTGCCTGTAATCCCAGCTACTTGGGAGGGTGAGGCAGGAGGATCCCAGCTACTTGGGAGTCTGAGGGAGGCACAAGGGGTGGATTATCTATGGGTTTTCCGGGAAAGGGGTGGGCAATTCCTGGAACTGAGGGTCCACCCTTTTTTAGACCATAGCAACTTCCTGATGTTGCTATGGCATTTGTAAACTGTTATGGCACTGGTGGGAGTGTCTTTTAGCATGCTAATGAATCATAATTGGCGTATAATGAGCAGTAAGGATGACCAGAGGTCACTTTCATCGCCATCTTGGTTTTGGTGGGATTTGGCCGCTTCTTTACCACATGCTATTTATTTATTTATTTATTTATTTATTTATTTATTTTTTGAGATAGAGTCTCACTCTGTCACCCAGGCAGGAGTGCAGTGTCACCATCTCGGCTCCCTGCCACCTCCACCTCCCGGGTTCAAGTGATTCTCCTGCCTCAGCCTCCCGAGTAGCTGGGATTACAGGTGCGTCGCCACCACACCCAGCTAATTTTTGTATTTTAGTAGAGACGGGGTTTCACCATGTTGGTCAGGCTGGTCTCAAACTCCTGACTTCAGGTGATCCACCCTCGTCGGCTTGTTAAAGTGCTGGGATTACAGGTGTGAGCCACCGTGCCTGGCCCTGCATGCTATCTTATCAGCAAGGTCTTCGTGATCTGTAGCATGTGCTGACCTCCTATCTCATCCTGTGACTAAGAATGCCTAACCTCTTGGGAATGCAGCCCAGTAGGTCTCAGCCTTATTCTACCCAGCCCCTATTCAAGATGGAGTCGTTTTGGTTCAAACATCTCTGACAATATGAACGGACAACCTCCATTTCATTCTCTCAACACCCAAGCAGCTGCCTTATTCCTGTGCAAAGAATTCGTAGCCATCCTAGCCTGTGGCCTGTTCAACCAACACAACACAATTTGTGTGTTATTATTTTATACTTTCCTGGCTCTCAACGGACTCGAAGTGGTAAGAAAGTGTGGTGCTGTCTAACTTCTTTTTTTTTTTTTTTTTTTGAGACGGAGTCTTGCTCTGTTGCCCAGGCTGGAGTGCAGTGGCGCAATCTCGGCTCACTGCAAGCTCCGCCTCCTGGGTTCACGCCATTCTCCTGCCTCAGCCTCTCCGAGTACCTGGGACTACAGGCGCCCGCCACCACGCCCGGCTAATTTTTTTTGTATTTTTAGTAGAGACGGGGTTTCACTGTGGTCTCGATCTCCTGACCTCATGATCCGCCCGCCTCGGCCTCCCAAAGTGCTGGGATTACAAGCGTGAGCCACCACACCCGGCCGTCTAACTTCTAATGAACATAGATATCTGAGCCTCTGGGCAGATCAGAAGTGCAGGCTATTTCTAGGTCAAACACTTCATTGCTCTCAAAACGTGACAAGGAAGTCACAATGTCTTATTCCAGCAATGTACACACACTTGATCGTTTTCATCTGGCGCTGGGTGCAGGGTTCTCTTCCTCTTGTGAAATGTAAACATCTTTTATATTACCAATGTAAGATCCGGCCCTCATGAAAGAAGGGCAATTTGCAGGGTTTCTGTTTTAAAAAGCGACTTTGGACAGGAGTAAGGGAAACCCCCCCCCCACAGTCGGCCTACGGCTGGCAGAATAATTTCACAGTATTAAGAGATGTCAGGGGAAATACCACCCTCCTTGCATCTGTGTTTTGTGAAAATCTCATACAAATTTCACCCCATAGCTTAGCGATATTAACATACATACAATAAAGCAACAATACCGAATGATTGTGTGGCAAAGAATGCAGGTGTGTTCTGCCATTCATAATCAAAGGAAAAAGAAATATAAAAGAACCGTACAACCCAGGCTGGTTCCCTTTTCAAGTTCTTTCTTCTGTTTTTCCCCAAGCACTGTTTAATCAGTAATCAACCAGTTAGCCATTTCCTTTTGTAGCTGTCACAATGACTCCTTGCATTTCAAATGCCTTGCAATAGAAAAGAAGGAATAATCATGCAAAATAAAGGAATTACATCTGCATGGTATTATTCTCAGCTTTATTAAATTTGCTCTTACAAATGTTTCTGAAGTCAAAGAGTTGGTTCTCCCCCAAGCAGCAAATTCCACATTAATAAGCGCTTGGGGATGGAGAATTTCAAGGAGGAGGGAATAAAAGATCTATGTCCAAGGTCTTGGGCTTCCCGTTTGTTTTCTCCCGAATTAACTCAGCCTGCCAGCTGCTTGAGCTAAGACTTGGCCTGCTTTTAACCTTATTAAAACCACGAAGCCAACACTACCCCCCGATTTGGGTGTATGACTGCCAGGTTAGGGCAAAAGGGATGTGGAAGATCATCTTCCAACCCTCTCCCTTTATGGGCCAGGATCCTGGGATCCAGTCAGTTAAGGGGCTTGCTTTATCCCTGTGTAGCCTGGCCCAGAACCCCAGGCAGGTTCCCTGACCCCTGCCCGTCTACTACATGCCCTGGTCCCATGTCAGAGCAAATGCATTGTGTGGTTAGTACCACCTGCAAACTGAAGGTGTGTGCATTCTCCACTGGGTTTTCTGGGAATCTTTGGGTCCAATAATGGAAACCCTTCTGATTTGCAGCTGAGGCAGCCATGCTCCTGCTGCCCTGGTTGACAGCAGGAAAGATGCTGATCTTGTGCACCAACCTGCCCACCCCTCAAATGCCTTTACCATATTGGCACTCCCGACCTTACAGACATCTCACAGCCCCAAGGTGGCCTGACAATGGGCTTACCCGGTCCCTTTGCCACGAGGGCCCAGACAGTGACAGGCTGCACCATTGTGATGTCCACCCTGAGAGAGGAGGCTGCCCTAGAATTCATAACCCTGGAGAGGGTGTCCCCAGCGATGCCCAGCTTGGGTGGTGAGGGAGGACACAGTGGCTACAAAGTGAAGTGCCTGGAACACAATGGGTATTGGCGCTGGTGGCAGCTGGGTTTGGTCCAGCGTAACTGGGGCATCTCTGTGTGTGGGGAGCATCTGTGCAGCAGGAGTCTCCCCATATGATGGGTGCCTCTCTGTGCAGTGGGAGCATCTGTGCAATGGGAGCATCTGTGCAGTGGGAGCATCCCTATGTGATGGGAGCCTCTCAGTGTGTAGGGGAGCACCTGTGCAATGGGAGTATCTGTGCAGTGGGAGCATCCCCATATGACGGGTGCCTCTCTGTGCAGTGGGAGCATCTGTGCAATGAGATCATCTGTGCCATGGGAGCATCTGTGCAATGGGAGTATCTGTGCAGTGGGAGCATCCCCATATGTTGGGAGCCTTCCCTGTTCGGTGGCTGCAATGCTGCCGGTTTCCCATCAGGCCCACTGTCGTGTGGGGTGATTTGGGACACCGTTCCTGGAAGTGGGCTTGGCTCACCCACCTCATCACAGCTGTAGGAGCTCGCAACATTCTTCAATAAACTCCTTCTCTGCATGATCATTGGCATCTGCCTTGGCTGCTTGCAAATCAGAGCCCGCCTGATCCTGCATCCTCATATTTCACACTCCCCTGGCCTCTTCCCCCACCAAACACAGGCTGACATGAATCCCCATAGTGAGAAGAGAAATGTCAGCATGAGAAATTCCTCTTGTAGATGATGTCAATGATAGTTTACATTTTTATAGCTTTTTACAGCCTGTGAGAGCAGTTCTAAGCTCTCTGCAAACACATCAGTCAATGAGAAGAAGGGTTCTTGGGGGTAAAACCATCCATTTATTATTAAGCCATTATCACCTTCAGGTCAAAAACCATTAAGTACGCAGCGTCTGCCCGATGCTTGTTATCTGCACAGAGCTCCTTTGTTAGAGATATCTGGTGTCTGGAGTTTACAATCTAACAGCCCTGCTCTGCATGTGAGTCCATGGTGCACAGACAGGCAAAGAAACAGCGCTGGTCACTGATTTCATAGCTGGGAAGATCCTGGCTATGGATTGGGAAACTGAGGACACAGTGACCTGCTCAATATCACACAGTGCCCAATTTAGGGTCAGACCCTGGAGGTCCTGGCTCTGCCCATGAGGAGTGTGTGACATACATAAATATATGCAATGAAATATCCCATGCTGGCCTTCTCCCCACTGAAGGACTACGTGATTCTAGAGTACTGGGAAAAAGGAGCGTAGCGTCAAGTGAAACCTGGTTGTGCCGAGCAACAAGCATCTCCCAATCACGGGGGCCTCCACCACCGTAGCCGGCCTTCTTATCCAGGCCACACGTCTGCCTGCTGGAGCAGGCTTGCCTAGGACACTGCCAACCACCGTGGCAGAGGGAAGGACAGTCCTGGAGGGGCCTGTGTCTGGCAATGAAATGCTCCAGCTCTAGAGCGCTCCGCGTCACTTCCGCTTAGAACTCACTGGCCAGGGCTGGTCACATCGCCACCCCCAACTACAAGGGGACCAGAAAGAGCATCATGGTTCTTAGGGGCTCATCTCCAGTCTGTGTCAGTTGCATCCCCGGCAGAGGCTCCTGTGCCTCGGCAGCCTCCCTACTCCTCCCAGCGTTTCTGAGGCTACTGCCTGCTCTACCGCTGGACAATCCTGGAGTTGGGGACCACGGTCCCCCGATGGGATGCTGTGTCCCTCCACTCCAGTCTCGGTAGAGGGGCCAAGACGATCAGTTCACGCTCCCTAAGGAAAGCAGCTACAGGGACTGCAAGGAAGGAAGGAGTCCTTTCCTCTCTCCTTTCCTTCCTTCTCTATCTTTCCTTTCTTCTTTTCTTTTTCCTTCCTCCCTTCGTCCCTCTCTTCCTTCCTTTCCTTCCTTCTCTCCCTTTTCCTTCCTTCCTTCCTTCCTCCCTCCCTCCCCCCCTTCCTCCCCCTCTTCCTTATTAAAAAATATTAGCCAGGTGTGGTGGCATGTGTCTGTAGTCCCAACTACTCTGGAGGCTGAGGTGGGAGGATCATTTGAGTCGGAAGGTTGAGGCTGCAGTGAGCCGTGATTGTGATTATGCCACTGCACTGTAGCCTGGGCAACAGAAGGAGACCCTGTCCCCACTGCAAAAAAAAAAAAAAAAAAAAAAAGTTGACCTATAATTAAGACTTCTGGGTCGGCTGGGCGCGGTGGCTCATGCTTGCAAAACCAGCACTTTGGGAGGCCGAGGCAGGCAGATCGTGAGGTGAAAAGATTGAGAGCATCCTGGCCAACATGGTGAAACCCTGTCTCTACTAAAAATACCCAAATTAGCTGGGCGTGGTGGTGCACGCCTGTAATCCCAGCTACTTGGGAGGCTGAGGCAGGACAATTATTTGAACCTGGGAGGTGGAGGCTGCAGTGAGCCGAGATTGTGAGACTGCACTCCAGCAGCCTGGGCGACAGAGCGAGACTCCGTCTCAAAAAAAAAAAAAAAAAAAAAAAGGCTTCTGGGTCTATACCTAAAAGAATTGGAAGCAGGATCTCAAAAAGATAATTGTACACCCGTGTTCATAGCAACATTCTTCACAACAGCCAAAAGGTGGAAGCTAGCTTCCTTCCCTCCCTTCCCTCTCTCCTTTGTTCCCCTCCCCTCCTCTCCTCTCCCCTTCCTTGTGTGTTTACTGTGGTAAAATACACATAATAAAGTATGCAGTTCAGTAGTGTTACGTACATTCATGTTGCTGTGCAGCCGATCTCCAGAACTCTATTTATCTTGCAAAACTAAACTCGAAGCCCATCAACGACTCCTTAAACTCCGCCTCCCGCAGGGCCTGGAGACCACCACTCTACTTTCTGTCCCTGTGGATTTGCCTATTCTGAACATCTCGGAACGGAATCATCCAGTATGTGGTCTTTCCTGGCTGGCTTCTTTCACCTCACATGAGGTTTTTAAGTCTTATTCATGTGCAGCGTGTATCAGGACTTCATTATTATTATTTGGACTTCATTCTTTTCCGAGGCTGAAGAATATTCCCTCATATGGATGACCACATCGCGTATCCATTCAGCTAAGGATGGGCACTTGGTTGCTTCCACCTTTTGGCGGTTGTGAAGAATGCTGCTATGAACACGGGTGTGCAAACATCTCTTTGAGATCCTGCTTCCAATTCTTTTGGGTATAGACCCAGAAGTCTCAATTATAGGCCAACTTTTTTTTTTTTTGCAGCAGGGACAGGGTCTCGCTCTGTTGGCCAGGCTGCAGTGCAGTGGCGTGATCACGGCTCACTGCAGCCTCAACCTCCCAGACTCAAGGGATCCTCCCACATCGGCCTCCAGAGTATTGTGACTACAGGCACGTGCCACCACACTTGGCTAATTTTTAAAATATTTTTTATAGAGACAGAATTTCACCCTGTTGTCCAGGCTGGTTTCCAACTCCTGAGCTCAAGCAATCCACCCACCTTGCCCTCTCAAAATGCTAGGTCTACAGGTGTGAGGCACCGTGCCTGGCTGCAAGCTATTACTTTCATGGTCAGATGGAAAATGACAAATGGGCCCACGCTTATTGTGGGCACCCCTTTGGCCTACACGCTTCCCAGTCCCTCTCTCTTCTTCTGGAGTCTTCCCTTCTCTGGGAGGGGCTTCGGCTGCCGGCATCTCCACCTTCGGGACTCCTCTTCCTCTCCCCAGGGCCAGCACATCCAGAGAGCACGTTCGCCCCCTACCTCGTGATTCCTGGGCTACAGCCCACCCAGCAGCACCTTCCTGAAACGGAGCTAGTCCTTCTGGAGATGAACACCACAGGGTGCAAAGTGGGTGCTTGAGAGGGCACGCGGGGTGGGCATCAGCACTCCAACGGACCCGCCTCTGAGACCTCCTGCCAGGGCTTAGCTGCTGTGTGGTGTACACTTGCACACACACACACACACATGCACACACATACACACCCACCCACTCGCGCGCGCACACACACACCCCCCCAAACACTTGCACACACACATAAACACACAGACACAGACACCCAAACAAATCTGAGCTCTCAGCAGGGGTGCAGTCAGGGTCACTGCGAAGCCTATCATAACCCACCCTGGGTTTTCCTAAGTGCCACCCCCACCCCCCAGACCCTGTCACAGTGCAGGTGAGGCTCACATGTCCCGGCAGGCCCATGGACCCCAAGGCGGGGCTGAAATACAGATTTAGGGTCAGCAGATGGGGCCAGGGCCTGAGATTGTGCATTTGAGAGGTAAGGGGTAGAGCGTTCACGAGAATCCTGCGCAAAACTTACAACAAACACACAAAAGGCAACAACGATAAAGCCGTTTCTAGAACCCCAGCCCTGAAGATGCAGAGGAATCCACCCCCTGGACACCCCAGTGATGCCGATGGTAGACCAACCACGAACTAATTAACCAGCGATTTCACTCTTTTAACAAACCTTAGGGTGTGGGAGACAGAACAGCAAACGTAAGCAGCCGTGTCTGCTCATTTCTGTTGTCAACATAATTTCATCAAGCCCTGACTCTGTGACAAGGCACAGCTCTCCAGGAGGATGCCTGGAAGACCAAACAGGATGCAGGATGGAGCACACGGCCTCCCACGCCTCTTCCCTGAGTCACTCTATTCCTTAAAAGATAAATAAGGGCCGGGTGCAGTGGCTCATGCTTGTAATTCCAGCACTTTGGGAGGCCGAAGTGGGCGGATCACCTGAGGTCAGGAGTTCAAGAGCAGCCTGGTCAACATGGTGAAACCCTGTCTCTACTAAAAATAGAAAAATTAGCCGGGCATGGTGATGCGTGCCTGTAGCCCCAGCTACTCGAGAGGCTGAGGCAGGAGAATCACTTGAACCTAGGAGGCAGAGGTTGCAGTGAGATGAGATTGTGCCACCGCACCCCAGCCTGGGTGACAGAGCGAGACTCTGTTGGGATTACAGGTGTTTACCAATTTATAAGATGTCTGAAGGCAGATCACCTCTGACATCTTTGGGAACAAGGCTGGGACACACACACGCACCCCTCTTGGTGGGCTGCTGCTTTCCGGGAGTGGGAGTGCAGCCCCCTCACCTCCTTGGGGCCCCCACTGAGTCCTGGGAGCTGCTGCAGGGCCCAGACCCAGCACCCACTCTCCTGGATTGCAGCCCCCCAATCTGTGGTTGGGGATGCTGCTGGCTGCTGCCCAGGGGCCTCCCCTCCTGCCCCAGGGCGGGAGGACTGAGAGTTCAGGGCCTCAGTCCTTGGCCCTTGCCAAGGGCCCAAGTGCCAGCCAGCAGGGGCCACCAGTCCCTGGGCCACCCCAGGCCCGGCAGCATCCAGGGGCCAGGGATGCTCGACTCCCCACAATGGAACCCCCACCACGCAGGAGACAGAACACAGGGTCTAGCACTCTGGTATGGACAGAGCCCAGACAGCAACTCCCTGCCACGGCTTCTAGTCTTCTGTCCTCCTGCCTTGAGGTGACTGCTGGGAACCCTTCTGCCCATGTTGCTAATGGTCACCCACTACCCCCCACCTCAGGCCACCTTGGGATCCATGATGGAGCTGGGAGCCAAAGAGGTTGGTTCAGGGATCTTGGCCTCATCAGCCTGGCTGAGTGGTTCTCAGACAAGGTTCTGGCTTTCCCCCAGGCCTGGGTCCCGAGGCTGCTCTTGCTCCCCTACTTGCCCAGCTGAGCCCTGCCTGGGGCACATTACCCATTCCGAGTAGCTTCACAGAGCTCCAGAGGGTTGGTATGCACCCATATCACAGATGACAAAACTGAGGCTCAGCAGAGTCAGAAGCCAGAGCTCCCCCTGCCCCCACCCCTACACCCTCCTATCCTGAGCTGAAGCAGGGGTGCCAGGTCTGCTTCTCCCACCAGAGAGGGAAACTCCTCCATCCAGAAGGCTCTGCCGGGAGACAGCCTGGGCCAGCTCCGGCCGTCACTCAGGGGTCAGGTGATGTCCCCCTCCTGCTCACGCCCGGCTCCCAGCCACCCTCTCCCTCCAATCACACCTGGTTCCCCTGCCCTGGGCCTGTCCTTCATTTACTCAGCACTCCTTCCCCACCTCGAGAAAACGCCATGAGAGGCGAGCACGTGGAAGGCTGCGGGGGTGGCAGATGAGCAGGTGAATGGGGTGTGGAAAGGTGCCTGCCGTCAGAGACCCCCCCACCCCTCCCCATGGAGGCCACGCTGACCCGATGCTTTAAAAGGGCAGGGGTGGCCAGGGAAGCTTGCCCCAGGCCCTGAAAGTTGGGGTGCCCGTGGTGCTGGGCTGGCCTTTGGCTGTCAGTAACATTCGGGCCCCACTGATGGGGGGACAAAGCCCTGCCTGCTGCGGCTGATGGGATATCCTGACCACCCGAGGGCTCGGGGAAAATCTGTCTGGGAATAGTGAGGCTGCAGAGGAGGTCAGAGCAGGTGTTAGTTTGTCCTTCCCAGGGCCAGATGGCCTTCAGCAGGTCACCCCCACCCCCTAGGCCACCTGGGCGCTTCTGTAGCACGGGAGGAGCTGGCAAATCCCGCCCCCACCCCTCCTTCCCTCCTTCAAAGGCTTCAGTGATTCCATCCCTGCCAAGGCCAGGGCAAAGTCAGAGCCAGACTCCTGTGCAGCAGGGCCAGCCCCGCTCCCTACAGCATCCCAGCCCCGCTCCCTACAGCATCCCAGCCCCGCTCCCTACAGCATCCCAGCCCCGCTCCCTACAGCATCCCAGCCCCGCTCCCTACAGCATCCCAGCCCCGCTCCCTACAGCATCCCAGCCCCGCTCCCTACAGCATCCCAGCCCCGCTCCCTACAGCATCCCAGCCCCGCTCCCTATAGCATCCCAGCCCCACTCCCTAGCATCCCAGCCCTTCCTTCCACAACCTCCGGGTCCTCCCATCAGGGACAGGGACGGTGGAGCAGTAGGGAGGCCTGGACAACAGGCACAGGTCTGCCCCCTCCATGCAGACCCTGGGAACCTGCGCTCACTAAAAGGGAGTGAAGGCCTGAGGGTGAGCACCCTGAAGGGGCGTCCCCAGGGCAGGCACTGCAGACATGAGCCAGGTTGACAGGTTTTATTCCACCCCCTTTATGGCCACCCCAGGCAGGAGACAGGTGTGCTGGAGTCTGGTCACTCTGGGGCCCGGTGTGGGCAGAGCCCACCGGGTTGACATTCTCTGTGGGCAGGTGTGGACACCAGAGGGCTGGGGCAGGAGGAGCGTGGGAGTGAGCGGCCGCCCCCGTCTCTGACCCGGCCCCTAGGTAACGCCGACTCAGATGCCTGAAACAGACCTGGGCGGAGCAAGGAAGGCTGATGGTATTTCCAACCCAAACAGAAATACGAAGTGACCGAGGCCAGTGCCGAGGCCGACAGGGCTAGCGGGACGGGACACAGTAAAAAAGTCTCACTCACACACACGCCACATGGACACCCCCGCACATGGGGACGTGTCAGTAAAAACTCAAGGCCAGCTGTGAGGCCTCACACGACACTCTGCCGGCCCCCAGAGCCCTCCAGGTCGGACATGCCAGAGCCCCGGCCCCGGCCAAAGTCAATGAAAATCCCTTCAGAATCCGAGTCCACAGACTCCAGGATCTGGTCCACCAGGTTCTCCGGGCTGGAGCGGGGCAGGGAGCTGCGGGTGAGATCCAAGCCCTGCTCGGGGGGCTGGGTGGTGGGGTACAGTCTGCTGGGGCAGGGCCCTGAGTGGGGCGCCGGGGAGGACCTGAAGGCCCCGGTGGGGCCCTGGCCAGGCGGGTCAGAGAAGGCCTGAGGCTCGGGGCAGGAAGTCATCTCCGACACAGAGTGCCTGCGGATGCTGGTGCCGCCGGCCGCCGCGCCCTCCGCCTCGTGCTCCTGCACGGGGTTCAGCAGAGGCGTGTTGTAGCTCTTGGAGCGCACCACCGGATTCTTGGCCAGCACGTCCCCCGAGCGGGAGCGGCGGAGGAGACGCTTTTCTGGGGAGAGACATGGGCACTGTCACACCAGAGGCCACCTGTGTCCCTGCCCACCTTGGCACCTGCTGCTCGCTGCACACTGGGTCCCTGTGCAGGGGCAGCTGTGCGGAAGGCCCGACCCACGCCGATCCCGGGCCCAGCTCAGCAGGTCCCGCCGCCACAAGCCCTGACACTAGCTCAGGTTCCAGTCTGTCTTCTCCAGCCTAGGCCCAGCCTGGTCACACAGGACCTGAAGTCAAATGCCTGGGTTTGAACCTGCACCCTGCCAGCGACCTGTGTTTGACCTTAGGTAAGTTACCTAACCCCCCGTGCCTCAGTTTCCCCACTTGTGGAAGTGTATGGACTCTGGTACCTGCCGGATGCCTGTACTTTCCTAGGCAGGCACAGCCCCTGCCCCACTGGAGCTGGTGTCCAAGGGGATGGGGGGAGGGCCGAGAAGCCCACAGAGGCGAGCCATGGGGCCAGGTTGTGGGGCTGTGATGGGGGCAGATGGGGACAGGCCCTCTATGTAAGGTCACGGCAGGGATTCCATCATGGGGATGCGGGGAGCCTGCGGCCAGGCAGTTGTAAATGGGCCTCGCTGGCCGCTGCGTGGAGAGTAATAGACTGTCGGGGCCGAGGGTAGACGTGGGGACCCAGGGAGGAGGCCCCTTGGGTCATCTGGGCAGGAGGCAGTGGCACTGGTGGCCAAGGCTGGTCGGGTGGCAAGGTTCAGGCTCCCATTCAGGACCCTGCAGTCCCAAGAGTGGCCACCAGGTGGCAGGAGACACACACGAGCGGCTCAGGGGCCTTTCCCGGACCAGAGGATGGGGGTCCCATCAGGCAGGGGCTGGGGTCCTGCCATCCAGGGCTACACCAAGCCTGGGTGGCTCAAAGTTCTCCAGCAGCCAGGGCACTGTCTGAGCTGAGACACACCAGTGGGCAGGTTTTACACCAGCAGGTGGGGACGGGGAGCCCCTCTGGATGAGGAGGTCGTAGTCCCAAGTGGGCCTTGCCCCAGCTCTGTCCCCTCTGCCTGGGATGCTCCCAGCCTCCAGCTAATGGTGGGTCGTGGAGGGGACTCACTGGTCGGCCTCCCCGGCTGGAAGGGGAGGGCGTGGGCTCGGGCTGGTGCACAGCAGGTACTTAAAGGACATTGCTGAAGGAACCCAGAGGCATCCGTCAAGGGAGCAACGTGGCCAGCTGTGCTGGACGCACCAGGCAGTCCCAGGATGCTGCCTGCCCACAGGGCTCAGCCCGCCCACCCCCAGGCCGAGTCCCTCCCAGCCTGGGTCTCCTAACTGAGCCAGGAGTCCTCAGGCTTCGGCATTTGCACGTTCAGAGCACTCCGCCTGGCCCACTTCTGACTTAAGACAGCACATGAGCGTGGCCTCCTGGGGAACAGAGGCCTGGGGGGGGCTCTCCAACATGTTGCCACATCACCGCTCACGGGGTGCGCCCACTGCCACAGATCCCCACGCCCAGGCCAGCACATGGCAGGCTGGGGGCTGCTGTCCGGCTGAGAACCAGTCTGGACTCAGATCCTGGTTCCGTCGTGGGGCCTCGGCTTGCCCATCTGTTCACAATGGATGGGGCCCGTGGTCACCCCTGCCCCAGCCCAAGGCCCAGGCGGACTCCTACCCAGGATGCAGGAATGGGTGAAGGGCCCCTCGCTGGAGTGGAGGCCGTAGGTGCCCAGGTATGGCGACACCACCTTCTGGACCAGCGTCTCCAGGCGCAGGTAGTCCTCAGTCACGCCCCTGGACTCATGTACCCCCTGCAGGAGAGTGGGGCAGGGGGTAGGGGGGTCATGCACCCGAGCTTGGTGGCTCCAGGCTCTCAACTATATGTCCCACCCACCAGACAGCCTGTCCTCTGCCTCCCGCCTCCCCATTCCCACAGGCTCTCTGTCCCTATGGCAGGACCCACGGTGGCCTCCCAGCCCCTCTCAGAGCATGTGGCCTGAGTCGCTCTGCTGCTCACAGCAGCGTCGTGATCTGGGAGACCGTGGTGTGCCCTGGAAAAAGGCCCTGTGGCCAGATGAGACGGGTGTTCTGCACCTTCCACCCCTCGGAGGGGCCCTGTACTCAAGAGTCCTAGAGGCTTTGGACAGTCTCTCCACAGACACTGGCTGACCCCACGCAGGGAGGGCCAGGCTGCTCACCTGGGGCTCCCTGCCCCATGGGGCCAGGTGCAGTCCCCATCCATCAGGCACCTCCTCACAAGCTCCACTCTCTTCTTCCCATCACTGGCTCGGGCCACCTCCCCGCATCCGGAGCTCTGAAGGGCTCCGCTACCTCCAGGTGTATTTGAGCCAAGGCCTGGGAGATGAGGCTGCTCACCCAGCTGTGCGCTGAGCTGGGACAAAAGCTCTGTGACCTCAGCCCCCAGCACAGAGGGCTGGGAGAAAGGTGACTTATAACGAGTGCTTGCACTCATTAAATGAGTGAATGAATGAATGAATGAATGAATGGAAGACAGCAGGCCTCAAGGGGCTGTCAGGGGGTTCAGGGACAAGATACATGGGTGGAGAATTCTTTTTTTTTTTTTTTGAGACAGAGTTTCGCTCTGTCACCAGGCTGGAGTGCAGTGGTGCGATCTTGGCTCACTGCAACCTCTGCCTCCCAGGTTCAAGCGATTCTCCTGCCTCAGCCTCCCGAGTAGCTGGGACTACAGGCGCGTGCCACCATGCCCGGCTAATTTTTGTATTTTTAGTAGAGATGGGGTTTCGCCATGTTGGCCAGGATGGTCTCAGTCTCCTGATGTTGTGATCTGCCTGCCTTGGCCTCCCAAAGTACTGGGATTGCAGGCATGAGTGACCGCGCCCGGCCACACCCAGGTAGAACTGTAAGTGACAATCCAGCCAGCCAGAGGCGAGGACTAAGCCAGGACTCTTGGGATGGGTGTGGGAGGCCACTCCAGGCAGGGAGTGAGGCACGGTCCAGGCCACGTCCCTGGCAGTGAGCAAAGTTGCCTGAACTCCTGGGGTTTCGGGGCTGGTGCAGGCTCCTATGTCCTGGCCTGTGTTACAACAAGGAGTGGGTGGGACTCCACAGGTGCCCTCAGTAAGGTCACCCACACTAATGCAGGGGACCCCACGTGTCCCTGGAATTGTCTGCCCGTAGGAGCAGTGACTCGGTTGTGAATGACCAAGTCCTCACCTGTCCTGCCAGGGAGGAGGTCTCCCTCTGTTAAAGACTGGGAAGCTGAAGCTGAGACAGCAAAGTCCCTCAAGGGTCCCCGCTTCAACCCAGCCAGGCCTGACCTAAAATCTCTCAACTCCCACCCAGGGCAGCCCCCGCCCTGCACAGCTCCACACTGGCCGCCCCTTCCTTGCTCTGGTTGCCCTGTGAGGGTCCCGAGTGTCCCCACAGACCCTAAAAGATCTTCACGGGGATTCAGAACGATAAAGAGGGCTTTGCACCTGCAAGAGCCGGGGTGTGGCTGGGCTCCCGCCCTTGTTAGCTCATAGCAAGCAGGACTTGGGTCCCCTACCTGTAAAATGGGGTGGCCGGCAGTGACTGTGTGGTCCTGCGACAGCGCGATGAGCCAGCCAACTGCAAAGTGTGGTGCCTGGGAAGGGCAGTGTGCGGAAACCCCCGGCTTGCGGTGGACGCCACTGGGGGCCCCACTCCTTTCTGGGGCAGGCACCCTCTCCCCACTTGCTGTGAGGGGGGCTAACAGCTCTCAGAGTGTCTTCCCCAGAGCTGACCCACTGATGAAAGCCCTCTGGGCAGAAATGACTGGGCCACTGTGTGTGCGTGTGCATGCGTGCACGTACGTGTGTAGTGTGTATGTGCGTGTGCATGTGTGTGTTGGGGGTGGGCACAGCCCCAGGCTGGCCGACACAGGGTGTAAAGGCCCAGCCCTGTGCCCAGGAGGAACAGGTCTGCAGCTTGAGCTCTCCTGAACCCACAGCTCCGACCGACTGCTCCCCGGTCCCTGGCCCTGACAGGCTTCTCCTCTGATCGGGCCCTTCCTTAAGTCTCATGCCCCTAAATCCTCATCTCATGCTCTGCCTGTGGGGACCTGAGCCCAATTACTACCCCACGGTCCCCATGCCCGACCCTGTGCCCACTGTGCCCACCTGCAGCACCAGCAGCATCTGCACGATGGCAGGGGGCACGCGGGCGTGGGCCCGGGCCAGCGCATCCTCTAGCTTCACACTGAGGGTGATGGCGTTCCGGAAGTGCAGCAGGGCCAGCTGACGCACCGATGGCTCCTTGCCCTGTGGACGGAAGGCACCCCACCCCAGCGGCTACGGTCACGTGCGTCCTCATCTCCCCTCTCCAGGCCCTGGGACCCCACAGGGGGAAGAGACCTGCCGACCCTCAGGCCCCTCCACCCCGTTCTCCTCAGATGACCCTGTCCCAAGGATAGAGGGTCCCTTCAGTTTCCTCTGGCGGTGAAAGGGTTACTGTCACAGGGCCCCTACTCTGTGCCTCGCCGCTGGGGGATTCACAGGGAGGGAGGCGTCTGTATCTGCAGCTTGGAGGGGTGGAAACAGGCTCTGAGCAACTCAGGTAGCCCAAGGAGAGCAGCACGGAGCAGAGCAGGTGTGTGCGTACCCGAGCCTGGCAGCCCCCCTCTGCAGAGTGAGGCCAGGGTGGGCACAGCAGGGGCACTGGGCTTCCCTCCCCAGGGCTGGGCTGCCCACCTGCACCGGGTAGAAGATGGCCTGCAGCATGGGCAGCACGTCACTGAAGAAGAAGTCCCAGGTCTCTGCCAGTGAGTCCAGCAGCTTCTGTCCTGTGGGCATGGGGGCCGTCACCACTGGGCCTGACTGGCTCTGGCAGAAGCCTCCACTCACCCAGGATGGGTCGTCAGAGGATGCGGGAGTGGAGGGCCTGGGCTCAGGCCCCTGGCGGCACCTGCCCAAGGTCGATGTTCAGCTCCACAGCTCAGTTGTTCTATGGCCCTGGGCCCACTGCTTAACCTGTCTTCCATTTATAAAATGTGGCAGTAAAGGGATCGGCCTCCCAGAGCTGAGGGCATGAAATGAGACTAAGGCACGGGGAACTTGGCTCAGGGTCTGCTCCTGGCAGATGACAACTGCCAATTCCCAGGTCTTTGTCACACACCAGACCCACACAAGTGAGAGCCACACAGGTATACACCCGGCACAGGTGAGACGTTCACAGGTGAGACCCCTACACATATGCCTGACACAGGTGAGACCTGCACAGGTACACTCGGCACAGCTGAGACCTGCATAGGGGAGACCTGCACAGGTAAGACCCACACAGGTACACCTGGCACAGGTGAGACCTACACAGGTGAGACCCACACAGGTACGCCTGGCACAGGTGAGACCTACACAGGTGAGACCCACACAGGTACGCCTGGCACAGGTGAGACCTACACAGGTGAGACCCACACAGGTATGCCTGGCACAAGTGAGACCCACACAGGTGTGCCTGGCACAGCAGTTTCAACTCACATCCTAGACTCATCAGATCCTCCTAACAACCCGGCTAAGCAGTTGATTTCACCTACCCATCGACCTCCTCCCTCCGTCCTCCACACTATCTGCCCCTCCAACAAACAAACACAGAACACCTACTCTGTGCTAGCCCTGATGCTGGGCACTGGGGACCCAGCTGAGCCCCAAACAGCCACCCATCCATCACATGGCAGGGAAGTGGGACACTGAGCAGGATCATAAGGGCAGTGGCCAGGGGTGATCGACCCCCCACCAAGCAGACAGACGCTGAGCCTCCGAGGAAAGGGTGCACCACGGTCAGTGGCCCAGAGGACCCAGGGCCAGGCCAGCTCTGCCTGTGGTCAGGTCTGGGGATCCACGGAGACCACTTCCAATAGCGGCACCACGTCCAAGGGAGAAGAGGGTGCAGAGGGTCAGGCAGGGAGGGCTTCCTGGAGGAGGTGCGATCCAAGCTGGCTATAGGAGCTGGGCTTGCCAGACTTAGTGGTATGGGGACACATCTTGACAGGTGAGTCTCCGAAGCAGATATGTAGGTAGCAGACATCTGGACCAGCTCTGCAGGATTTCTGTTGGCCTTGGGAGGAACGGTGCCATGCACTGGGTGAGTGACCCTTGTGGGACGGGGACAGCCACCCAAGCTGGCTCTGGGCTCCAGTGGGAGAGGCAACGTGCAGAACCCTTGGCCTTTCTGCCTGGACTGAGTGGAGCTGGGATGAGGACTGCTGGATCCAGGGATGCACAGTCCAAGGACGTGTCCCCAAGGCCTCTGCTGTCCTCTGGAAGCCAGACGAGCAACTGGCGAGAGAGATCTTGGTGTGGGCGTCTCTGAGTGAAGAGGGAAGCGTTGCCGGCTGTCTCTCAGGCTGCACCCCCGGCCAGAACTGCTTTGAGGTTTCCATGGGAATGCGGAGGCTGAACAGGGAGGGACCTTTGCCTTTTTCTCACTCTCTGGGCCCTGCCCCCACTCCCGGAAGCCCCCAGGTTCATGTAGGTTCGAGGGCACTAGGAATGGGACCCGGCCAGGGGCAGCCCCAGGGGCCGGGGGCGAGCTGGACTGGGCCCCATCTTTGGCTCCCGGCCTGGTGGCCAGCCCTCTGCCCTCCCAGGTAGCCCACACCTGGCTCTGAGGGTGACGGGGGCCAGCAGGAATGCCCCGGACGGGCGGATGCTCACCGCCCCGCCGAACTGTGCCCACACACAAAGTGCGTTCAGTTCCCCTCCGCTGCGGCAGGAAGAAAGGCAGCTCAGTTCCCTGGCCGGCTGGGGGGTGGCTCTGGGCACCGGCCAGGCCCGAGTTCTGCTGAGCGCAGGCTGTTCTCCAGCCCACGGGGCGGAAATGCTGCAGAAAGCAGATGTTGTAAAACAGAATCCAGGCCCCAGCTGGAGCCACACGGTGACGAGAGGCCAGGAAGGGCAGCCTTGTGGCTGTTGGGGCTCTCTGCTGGGGACTGTCCTGTGGGGGCCCCTCTGTGGGGCAGTAGGGTTAGTCGGAGGCAGGCATGGGGCGACCCTAGGAAGTTCCTCCAGGCAGACTCAGTGGCATCCTCTATGAAAGGGGCGTGATACATGTCCCCACGTGCGCAGGTCGAAAGCTGAGATGAAACAGCCCTGGGCATTTGCTGCTGGCAGGACGGGGCCGGGTGCGTGCGCGCCGTACCTTGGCTCCAGCCCGGCAGTCGCAGGGGCTGATGCAGGTGAGCGGCCCCACAGAGGCCTTGGCTCCACGCTGGCTCCCACTCTGGGGTTCTCACTGTGGGTGCAGGCCGGTGTCCGTCTTTCTTTATCCGAGTGCTGAGGGCCCTGTGCAGGCCCTGGAAACGAACAACCCTGTTTCAGCCCGTTGGGAGACCCAGGAACAGTGAGGAGCACAGGGCAGTGACAAAAGCCACGCGCTGGGTGGACCAGGTCAAGGGTGTCTGGCGCGGGGACGGCCGAGGCACAGGCACGGAGGCAAGCGTGTAAGGCAGCACAGCTGGGTCATGTGACCCACACCGGGTTTGGATTCCCTGGTGGACAAGCGACGGTAGATCCTAGGGCCTGGCAGAGGACCAGGAGCTCCTGCCCAGAGTTCCCAAGTTTCTGGCTGCCAAAGAGTTGCCCGGCTGCAGCTGGAGCCGATTCCCTTAAGCCGCACACAGAGGCCATCAAACCACAACCCCGGCCGCGGTCCAGCCTTCCTCCCCTTCCTAGGGAGGCAGCCCTCCACCTCAAGGCCGCTCCTCCAGGCTCTCCGCTTCCAGGACCGGCTCTGCCCAGGGGCTGAAGTCCAAGGCCTCCCTGGAGGCTGAGAAGGGGCAGGGAGCAAGGTCCTGGGGCTTCCCCATGGGGGGCCATCACCCACCTCTGGTGGAGGCTCTGTAGGGACAGCTGCAAGGAGCAGGCTCAAGGTGAAGAGCTCCCACTGGGACCCAAGCAGGGGTGGGGAGCAGGAAGGGGAGGCCCCCGAGGCCGCCCATCAGGATGTGGAGGTGGCTATGTCCTCACTGCATGGGGCCGAAAGGGACCAGACATTCCCCTGAACAGACCACACTTTGAGGCCCTACTCAAGGGCCACTGCCTCCAGGCAGCCCTCTCTGACTGCCAAGGTGGAATGAACCCTTTCTTCCCCAGGACACTCCTTCACAATGACATTCATCACACTCAACTGTCACCCTCTGGTCCACGTCTGTGTCCCCAATCGGGCTGTGAGTCCCTGCAGGGCAGAGCCGGGGACTCCTCCATCTCTGGGCCCCCAGAGATCACCTGGGCCTGACATGTAGATAACACTCAAGTGGACAGAGGCTGTTCAACCCCACATTGCTAAGACGGGGGTGCTGAGGCTGGAGAGGAAACCCTGTGTCTGCAGCTATGTGGGAACTGGAGGCCAGCGCCTCAGACCCCCAGCCTAGAGCCCAGTGCCTGTCCCTGAGGCCTGGGGAGGCCAGGCAGGGCTGGCGAGGCGGAAGGGGATGCTGGGCCCCTAGGTGGGGCCTTCCAGGGCTGCCCTCTGCCCCTTCTGCTGGGCAGGCACCCCTGCTGGGGGGCCTGGCAGACCTGGCTGCGCCAGGCAGAGCTCCACTCAAGCCACACAAAACTCCCTTCTCCGAGAGCCCCAGCTCCCCTGGGCCAGATCTGGTGGCCCACCTGACACAGGCACCGCCAGAATGTGCCGCGTCAAGCGAGGGGCGTGGGCGGGCATCTTCCTCAGGTGCCAAATGTTCACAGCTCTGTCCTGCCAGCCTAGATGCTGCCTCCTCCAGGAAGCCTTCCCAGAACCCCCGTGTCTCCCCCACGGTCTGATGGGGGTTCTCATAGCCTCTCTTTGTGTTCCTCTCTTGGCTGGCCCCACCCAACATGTTCAGTGGAGGTGAGGAAGGACCATGACATGCAGCTCCAAGGTCCCCTGGAACATGCCAGGCCTCCGGGCCTGTGTCCTCCTCTGTGGAGTGGGCTAATAGCTCTTTCTCCCAGGGTCAGAGGGAGGCCTGGAGGAGGAGCCTGGGGCAGCAGAGTGAAGAGTATGGGTTTGGGAGCCGGTGGCCTGCTTGGCACCCTGGCTCTACCACGGAGCAGCTGTGTGGCCTGGGCAGGACACCGTGCCTCACTTTCCCCATTTGTTCAGTGCTAACAACGGTGGCTTCTTCACAGGGTTGTGGAAATCAAATGAGTTAGTAGATGTGAAACACTCGGGACAGTCAAGCAGGGAGGGACGCACACGCCCAGTGCACAGATGCTGAACACACGGGTACAGCGCAGGCCCGATCCCAGCACAGGGCCGGGCACTCAGCACAGCCCCAGCAAAGCAGCATCCATGGGAACTGAGTGGCCCCCCTCGCCTGACCCCGCTCCCAGGGCAGCTCGCTCCTGCAAGGATGTGCACACTGCTGCTGCTGCTGCTGCTGCTGCCCGAGGCTCTCAGCCACGGGAAGCCCAACCTGCACGGTGAGGCCGGCGGGGACCTCAGGGCCGTGAGAAGGCAAAGGGTGTGTGCTCTAAAGTCAGGCAGACCTGGGTTTAGTCCCGCCGCCACCCCTGATGTGCACTGTAGCCTTGGGCAAATCTCCTATCATCACCGTGCTCTCCCACTCAGGAACAATAACTTGAAGGTCCCAGTGGGTGGTTGTGAGCCTCGACAGAGAAAATTCAGCTGAGTCCCCCACCCTGTCCCCTCCTCTGTGAGTATCGGTGACCTCAGTCCTAACCCACTTCTCCTCTGACCCCCAAAGACCCAGACAGGAGCCCTCCCAGGCTGCGGGGACAGAGCTCACTAGGGCCGGAAAGCCCCGTGGGCAGGAAGGGGAAGCAGGGGGCTTTTCCCCGACATCTCGTAGCCCTCCTGGGCTCCAGCAAGTTCGGGGGGCAGACCCTCTCCAGGGTCCCCTCTGGGTAAGGATCTCGGCCCTGCTGCCCTAAGGCTATACGCGGTCCTTCCAAGCCCTCTGGACCAGAGAGCCACACCTCGCGCCCAGAGGCCCCCAGCGCGAGGCCCAGCAGTTCAGCAGCCAGCCAGTACCCAGCATGGCCCAGAGCGGCCACAAAGGGGCCCACACTCACCCTCGTAGAAGCGAATCTTGTCCCGAAGGATCACCATGCCTTTTGTCAGCAGCTGGTTCTGAAGGTAAACACAGAGGGGCTGTCACCGCCCTTGTGGATGCCCTGGGGTGTCCTGGCCATCCCTCGGGATGGCCCCTGAGAGTCCATCCACCAGTGAGCAGCCGAGGCTTAAAGGGGGAGGAGACTCACTGAGGTCCTTCCACCTGCTGCAGGGCCTGAGCATCAGTTCACCCAGGGGGGCAACTGACCCAACCCTGGGTTGTCACGAGACAGGAGGTGGCCACACGGACATCCCGAGAGACGGGCAGGGCCTAGAGCTCCTTGCACTGGGCTCAGCTGGGCAGGCAGATGCCTGGCATGTCCCACAGTGAAGAAAGGACTTTGCAGCAAGAGGTGGCTCTGATTACCAAAGGCCAGGCCTGTCAGCTGCCATCCTACCTCAGGGACCCTGCACGCACTGCCTGGAGTGGCTCGGCCGAGAACCACGCTGTGTGGTCTCAGCAACCCAAGCACCCGCCAACGAAAGCATGGACCACAAAATGCGGCCCATCCACACAAGGAAATGAAGCACTGGCTTGTGCTCCAATGAGAAAGAACCTGATGCTAAGAGAAAAAGTCCAGACAAAAGTCCACACGCCGTGTGATGCCACCGATACGAAATGTACAGAATCGGCTGGGCACGGTGGCTCACGCCTGTAATCCCAGCACTTTGGGAGGCTGAGGCGGGCAGGTCACCTGAGGTCAGGAGTTCGAGACCAGCCTGACCAACATGGAGAAACCCCGTCTCTACTAAAAATACAAAATTAGCCAGGCGTGGTGGTGCATGCCTGTAATCCCAGTTACTCGGGAGGCTGAGGCAGGAAAATCGCTTGAACCCAGGAGGTGGAGGTTGCGGTGAGCCAAGATCACGCCACGGCACTCCAGCCTGGGCAACAAGAGCGAAACTCTGTCTCCAAAAAAAAAAAAAAAAAAAGAAATGTACAGAATCGGCAAATCCAGAGACAGAACGTGGATGAGTGGGTGCCTCGCGCTGGGGAGCGTTTGGGGAGGGGTCGGGATTACCAATGGGTACAGGGTTTCTTTTTGGCATGGTGAAAAAGTCCCAGAATTAGATGGGGTGAGGTTGTACAATTTTGTGAATATATTAAAAACCCACTGGGCGCAGTGGCTCACACCTATAATCCCAGCACTTTGTGAGGCTGGGACAGGAGGATTGTTTGAGCCCAGGAGTTCAAGACCAGACTCTGGACAACACAGCAAGACCCCATCTCTACAAAAAATTAAAAAATTAGCCAGGTGTGGTGGCATATGCCTATGGTCCCAGCTACTCAGGAGGCTGAAATGTGAGGATCTCTTGAGCCTGGGAGGTTGAGGCTGCAGTGAGCCATCATCATGCCACTGTACTGCAGCCTGGGCAACAGAGCGAGACGCTGTCTCAAACGACACAATGACTAAAAACCATTAAATTGTTCACTTTAAAAGGGTAAATCGTGGCTGGGCGCGGTGGCTCACGCCTGTAATCCCAGCACTTTGGGAGGCCGACGCGGGCGGATCACGAGGTCAGGAGATCGAGACCATCCTGGCTAACACAGTGAAACCCCGTCTCTACTAAAAACACAAAAAAATTAGCCGGGTGTGGTGGCGGGAGCCTGTAGTCCCAGCTACTCGGGAGGCTGAGGCAAGAGAATGGTATGAACCCGGAAGGCGAAGCTTGCAGTGACCGGGGTCGTGCCACTGCACTCCAGCCTGGGCGACAGAGGGAGACTCTGCTCCAAAAACAAACAAACAAACAAACAAACAAAAAAGGTGAATCATATGGCATGTGAATTATACCTCAATAAAGCTGTTAAATAACAATTTTTTTTAAACCCCTAAAACAATATGATGCGAGGGATCACAGGCTCATCCTCACCCCACCCACTGGGCAAGGTGGGTGCCTCACTCCCAGCCTGCACGAGATGCCCCTGTGCTGAGCAGGGCCCTGGGCACCGCAGCAGCCCTGGAAGCTACAGGGGCACCAGGCCAGGCCTCAATGGCTGCCCTCCCTACCGGTGTGCCCGCAGGCAGGTCGTTTCACCTCTCTGAGCGCCAGCTTCCACCATACCGCACGTGTGTGCATTGACAGTGCAGGCCTATTGGCCAGACGGGGTGCTGCAAAGGTGAAATGCTGCAGTACCTGGGACAGACACTGGGTGATGCTGATGACACAGCCACCATTGCCACTGCGCAGCTCAGTGGGGCCACGCACACCCCAAACCCACATGGACATCCCAGGAGTTTCAGGGGAGATAATGACAACACTTGGAGTTGATCCGTGCCAGGCACAGCGCTAAGAATTCACCGCATCTTGACTGGGCGCAATGGCTCTCCTGTAATCCCAGCACTTTGGGAGGCCTAGGCAGGCAGATCACCTCGAGGTCAGGAGTTTGAGGCCACCCTGGCCAACATGGTGAAACCCTGTCTCTACAAAAATACAAAAATTAGCCGGGCATGATGGTGGGTACCTGTAATCCCAGCTCCTCGGGAGGCTGAGACGGGAATTGCTTGAACCTAGGAGGCAGAGGTTGCAGTGAGCTGAGATCGCGCCACTGCACTCCAGCCTGGGCAACAGAGCAAGACTCTGTCTCAACAACAACAACAACAACAACAACAACAACAACAAAACAAAAGACAAAAACAAGAATTAGCCAGGCGTGGGGGTGGGCACCTGTAATCCCAGCTAATCAGGAGGCTAAGGTGTGAGAATCGCTTGAACCCGGGAGGTGGACGTTGCGGTGAGCTGGGATCATCACGCCATTGCACTCCAGCCTGGACGACAGAGTGAGACTATCTCAAAAAAGAATTCATCTCGTCTTATCATTTAACCTCCACAACATTCCACGTGGCTAGATAAGTAACAAGGCGGGTCCTTGGAATCGCAGGCAGACAGTGGGGGAGCCGGCGCTCCACAGCCCCAGGGGCAGGTGAGCCCTTGTGCTTTCTGGCTGGCTCATGAGGCAGGCCCAGCCTGGCTGGAGCAAGACCCACCTACCTGCAGGTACTCCGTGAAGAAGGATCCCAGCTCTGTCTTCAGCAGCTGCCTGTGGATGGGAGGGGAGACAAGAGTGAGTCCCAGACCACACGGCACTGGCATGGGGGACCCAGGGACTGGGGTGGGGCCTCCTGGGCAGTGGGAGACCAGCATGCTCAGCCCAAACACATGGGGAGTGGACAAGTCTCACCTGTCCAGACCTGCAGGGGCTGGGTCGGCCACACAACTGGAGCCTCCATGGTCCGCAGTGGCGGCTCGTCACCTAGATCCCTGCACTCATGTCACAGCAGAGGAAGCCAAGGGGTCCTCAAAGGGAAGACAGTGGCCTCTGCATCTCACACCCTCTGGAGAGACACCTGGCAGGGCTGGGCCTGCAACACTTGGTTCGCTCCTGCCTTCCACCTGCCCGAATCCCGGATGCCACGGGCTCCTCCTCTCTCCCCCTGCAGAGCTTCTTCCCAAGTGTTTACTCTTTATTCCAGAGAAGCTCACTCAGTCTTCACCAACCCAGCTGCAGGCATTCACCGGGGCTCCCCTTTTATTACAGGGGAGGCAAGAGAGGCTCACAGAGGTCAAGACACCAGACCAGGGCCACATGGGACATGCCAGAGCTGAGATCTGAACCTCCTCCTTGGCATTCAACACTGACAATTCCTCCTTTCCTCTCTACACACCTCCAAGGCCTGAGAGAATGGGAGCACCATATTCCACACCAGCCAGGCTGAAAGCACACAGGCACTGTCAGCGCTGAGGCCCCAGATATGACCTCCCAACATTCTGAACCAAATACATCAGAAATCTTACTTTTTAGATTGCTATTCTCTTTAGGAAAACTTTTTTATTTATTTATTTTTTGAGACGAAGTTTTGCTCTGTCACCCAGACTGGAGTGCAGTGGCGCAATCTCAACCTAGAGGTTGCGGTGAACCCGGGTTCAAGCGATTCTCCTGCCTCAGCCTCCCGAGTAGCTGGGACTACAGGCGTGCACCACCAGGCCCGGTTAATTTTTGTATTTTTAGTAGAGACGGGGTTTCACCATGTTGGCCAGGCTGGTCTCGAACTCCTGACCTCAAGAGATCCACCCGCCTTGGCCTCCCAAAGTGTTGGGATTACAGGTATGAACCACCACACCCCGCCTAGGAAAACTTTCTAATCAGTCCTGAATTATAGGCAGTCCTCTCTTTGCATGGCTCTGATACATACAAGTTTCAGTTATCCTGGTTAAGTTAAATAACAGCAGTCACCCAACCGCATGGTTCAAATTTCGGTTCTCGGCATATTAACTGGGTAACTGCATAAAGTACAAGCTCTGCTGCCTGCTCTCCAGTCCACAAATCAAAATGTAGATAACAGATGTGTATAATGATCACTGACCAATTGCAACACTTTTTTCAAAGTCAGTCTCTGATGGTCCCTGAGTATCTGTCAGCAGTTCATGCACAGACAGCAAAGTGTGACCTGTGTTACCTCCTTGTCTGCCAGTGTAAAACCCATGTGGTATTCTGTAAAAATGGATACAAGAAAAAGCAACTGGCCAACACAGATGGAAGTGCAGCAAATCAATGAAAAACGATCATGTTCTGAACAGGCAAACACTGCTCAAAATACTATGTTCCCATTGTTTTATTTTTTATTTTTATTTTTGGAGATGGAATCTCACTCTGTCACCCAGGCTGGAGCGCAGTGGTGTGATCTTGGCTCACCGCAACCTCCACCTCCCAGGTTCAAGTGATTCTTCTGCCTCAGCCTCCCCAGTAGCTGGGCTTACAGGCGCATATCATCACGCCCAGCTAATTTTTGTATTTTTAGTAGAGACAGGGTTTCACCATGTTGGCCAGGCTGGTCTCGAACTCCTGACCTGAGGTGATCCACCTGCCTCGGACTCCCAAAGTGCTGGGATTACAGGCGTGAGCCACCGTACCTGGCCCCAATGTTTTAAATTATAGTGCACTAAATATTCATTTTACTGTACAATCTTTTTCATTTCTCTGTATGGTTACAACCAAACAGTAAAATATGTTGGTTATGTTTATAACCAATAGACCAATAGTACAACAGCTTTCAATGTTCTGACAGGCTTTGGCCGGGTGTAGTAGCTCATGCCTGTAATCCCATCACTTTGGGAGGCTGAGGTGGGCGGATCACCTGAGGTCCAAAGTTCGAAACCAGCCTGGCCAACATGGTGACACTCTGTTTCTACTAAAAATGCAAAAATTAGCTGGGCATGGTGGTGGGCGCAAAATGCAAAAATTAGCTGGGCATGGTGGTGGGCGCAAAATGCAAAAATTAGCTGGGCATGGTGGTGGGCGCCTATAATCTCAGCTCCTCGGGAGGCTGAGACAGGAGAATTGCTTGAACTCGAGAGGCGGAGGTTGCAGTGGGCCGAGATTGCACCACTGCATTCCAGCCTGGGTGGCAGAGAGAGTATCTGTCTCAAAGAAAAAAAACAGTTTTTAAAGATTATGGAACAATTGTCATTTTCCCCGTGGTTTACTAAGATCGCACAGTTTCAATGTGTAGTCATTTTGGAAGCCCTGCATTGTGCCGCAAAGAGAGGACTGGCCGGAGTTTTCAAAAGCAACATGCTGGGAAAAAAAAGCCCAAATAAGGCTTGCTTCCTGCCAGCTGCCTATCCTTTTCACTGTGCCCCTGGCCACCAGGAGTCGGAGGGTGACAAAGTCTCCTGTTCCTGCTCCGGTCAGCTCTCTCAACCATGGATCTGGGGGGGCTGGTGGAGGTGCAATAAACATACCATCCCCCCATACACAGTGAGTGCATGCTCTAGTCCTCAGAGGCCCTTTTGGGGTGGCTGTACTTTATATTCCTGGAGAAGCTGTAAGCTGGACCCCAGTTCAGGGCTGGCTGCCCCCACCATGCTATGAGGTGTGGGATCTGGGAGCTAAGTGAAGCCCAGAGACGTGGCCTGGGCTGAGGGAACCAGCACTCAGGTGCTGGGATGGGGGTGGCTCCTGCTCCTGCACCGGGCCATCACCAGAGCTTGGGGATCGGGCAGTACTGCAGGTGCACGGAAGCACAGGGCAAAATAGTAACGTTCTTGCACAGCTCTGTGGGCAGTGCTGAGGCAGGCCAGTCACAGGCCTCCGTTCACAGCCACCTGACAGGTGATGTTAGTGTCCCCATTTTATGGATGGGGAAGCTGAGGTTCAGGCTAACAGCGCAGCTGAGTGGTTCCAGCCCTGGAGCCTGGCCCTGCTCCTGGCCAGCAGCTTCTCTTAGTAGCAGGACTGGCTTTGAGGCCTAACATCCTCCCTTGCACAACTGTGAAATCAGCGCAGTGGCATTAACAAGGCTGAGGTTCATCCTGTGATCACAGACATTGGTGCCCCGAGTGACCCTTGGCAGGCAGCCCCCGCCCCAGCCGTCCCCCCAACCTTCTCCTACTATCCCCGGGACCTGTCCTCTGGTCCTCCAAGGACCAAGCTGTGACCTCAACCTCATAGAGTGATCCCCACGTCCACGCAGTATCTGTCTCAAAGTTACCGCAGGCATTACTTGCAGGGCCACTTTGGGTGATGCCAGAGAGCAGGGCACCAGGTGAGAAGGGAGGGTCTTCATAGAAGGCATGAGGCTGAGCCCGAGGGCGTCTGCTCAGCAAGTCAGGGCTGGAGGGCAGGCCCCAGTGCTTGCTAGCACGCCATGTGACTCTGGACGAGACCCCTTCCCTGTCTGGGCCTCGGCACCCTTGTCTGTGGCCTGAGATCCATGTGAACATACAGCAGGAGGTGAGGCAGGAGAGTAGGGTCTGGAGGCAGGGAACCTAAGGTCAATTCACACTAACTTCCTAGAACTAAATCCAAAGGAAGTCCCCAATATTCCATGCCCAAGTAACAAAAGGACCAGACGCTACTTCCTTTGCAACCCTCTTTTCTGCACGGCAGATGAAAACCTGCAAGGACCTCTGATTAGTCCCCTACCACAATTGGTTGGGCCAAGTCTTCATCTGCATAGGAGTATAACTTTGTAACTTCAGCTTCTGATTGGTCACTTTACACAACCAACTGGACGTTTGCATAGGGTGCTTCACTCACTTCAGGTTCTGATTGGTCGCTTTCCACAATCAATCACAATGCTTGTGGGCCACTACTTCATTTACATAGGGTGTACACCAAGTAATCAATGGGAAAGCTCTTTCAACCCCAGAAAATTCTGTAACCAGGCCCTTGAGCTGCTTGCCTGCTCCCACCCTGGGGAGTGTGCTTTCGTTTTCAATACATCTCTGCTTTTGTTCCTTAATTCTTTCGTTGCTTTGTTTGTATGTTTTGTTCAATTCTTTGTTCAAAGCACCAAGAACCTGGACACTCTCCACTGGTAACAGAGGG
Organism: Nomascus leucogenys; assembly: GCF_006542625.1. Taxonomy (NCBI): domain Eukaryota; kingdom Metazoa; phylum Chordata; class Mammalia; order Primates; family Hylobatidae; genus Nomascus; species Nomascus leucogenys. Next base: position 5,728,371 of record NC_044387.1, read on the forward strand.
CCCCGGAGTCAACTGGGATCAGGAGCAGCTGGAGCCCAGATGAGTGCTGGCTCTCTTCCTGCCCATGATGAGTGCGGGCGTGAATGCTGACGAAGGAATAAATGAATAAATGAATGCCTCCTTCAGGACCAAATGGCCCCTCAGCTCACAAGGGCTGGAAATCCCGGGGAGGCCCTAACGAAGCCCTACCTGGGGCGGCTCCAACCCACTGGCCACCCCTCAGGCTCCCCTTGCCTCTTCTGACATTTCCTCTCACCCCGCAGCTCACACTGAATGAACTCAGTGCACTCCTTTTCTGGGCAGGGGTGAGGGGCATCACTGGCTGAGCATCACCCCCATTTACACTGTTCCCACCAACTCTCCCGGACCCCAATGAGAGCACAGACGCGGCCTCAGATCTGAACTGACCACAGGCTGACGATGAGTGGCCAGTTCGGGCCCCACTGCCCCTGGCCAGGAATGCTGCCAAAGGCCTCGTCCACCTCTCAAGCCTGTAGGTAGTGGGTGCTCACAATTAATGCTAAATAGATGGGCGACTTCCACTTGGCAGCTGCCAGCACCTGGGTTCCCCTCATTCCTGACCTGTGAGACCCCTTCCAGGCAGGGGAGGGGTCGCACACCAACTCCAGCCACGCAAAAGCCCTACAAGATGGGAACCATGTTCATTCCAGAGATGGGGAGACTGAGGCTCTGGGAGCACACTGTTGAAGTCAAAGGCTGGACCAGGGAACCCAAGGTTGGAGCCCTAGTCCTGCAGATAAAAAACAGGCATCCTTCCTACAGGACACGAACAGAGGGCCTGCCCAGTCCGGGATTGTGGGAAACTTCAAAGTCAAGTAGCTTAAATCCAAACAGCACCTCTGGCCTGCATGTGAGACCTGCTGCTGACAGGCAGCGGGCATGGCCACCTGGCCTGAGCTGAGTTGAGCATGGGCTCCCTGACAGTGGGAGGGGACCACTCCCTAAGGGGAGCCCCATGCATGCTAGGAATAGAGGACATCATGCCAGGGAGGGAGAAGAGGGGGTGTGGGTGGACTCACATCACAGGAGGGAAGCCCAGGGGATGAAGCTGCAGCAAATCCCAGGCCCTAGAGGCTAGCAGGCCACAGAGGGGATGGCCTGGGTGTACGTGGGATGTCAGCCTCAAGAGAGACAGCTGTGGGAAGGGTCTGCAGGGCCAGAAAGCAGAGGCTGGGACACCCCATCCAGGTGGTTTGCTGCTTCCTGGGTGCAGCTAGGCCAGCAGGACCTGCTGCTGGAGTTGAGCAGGGACAGATCATCTGTGACTTGGCCAGGAGCCAGCAGGAGAGGGCCTGCAGGGAGCAGGTGGCCCCAGCTCCTGTCCATGAGCTCCTGAGCTACCCTGAGGACTCAGAGGCACGCTTCTCACGGTCAAAGGCAGAGCAGTATAAGCCACATGGGACGCTAGAAGAGACACCCCGGCTGTATTCTGCAGGGACAACATAGGCGGCACATAGCAGCCCAGGCCACTAAGCACAGGGGAAGTGGACTTCATGGCTGAGCACAACGAGGGCGCCCGGGGCCTCAGATTCTGTCTAAGAGGGTGGGTCACATAATAATGACATGTCAGGCATAATGTCTCCAAAGCCATCAGGATATAAAGAGGTTTGGGTCCTTAAATCCGCAGCCCTCTGGACAGAGAATGACTTATTTGTTAAGATTTTTTTCTTGTTTTCTCAGCCAGGTGCAGTGGCTCATGCCTATAATCCCAGCACTGAGGCAGGAGGACTGTTTGAGCCCAGGAGTTTGAGACCAGCTTGGGCAACAGAGCAAGACCTCGACTCTACAAAAAATAAAAAAAATTAGCTGGGCTTGGTGCTGGACGCCTTTAGTCCCAGCTATTCAGGAGGCTGAGGTGGGAGCATCACTTGAGCTCACAAGTTGCAGGCGGCAGTGAGCTATGTTCACGCCACTGCTCTTCAGCAACAGGTCGAGACCTAGTCCCTTAAAAAAAAAAATAGAAAAAGATTTTTCTCTGCCTGTAAAAATGATTATACAAAGTGTGTTCATTTCTGTACCTTAGGAGGAAGAAAGGTGATCAAAGGAAGGGATCAAGAAAATAGCTAGACAACTGGACATTATACAAATTAAAACTTTTTGTGTTTCAAAGGACACAGAAAGAAAGTGAAATGACAGCTCACAGAATGGGAGGAAAGATTTACAAACCAGTATCTAACAGACTCTAGATCCACAATATATAAAGAACTCTCATAGCTCAATAATACAAAGACAAATAACCCAACTGAAAAATGGGCAAGGGATGGGAACAGACAGTTCTCCAAAGAAGATATCTAAATGACCAATAAACACCTGAAAAGATGCTCAATATCATCAGTCATCAGGGAAATGCAAATCAAAACCACAAACAGATGCCACTTCTCAGAATGAAAGCACTGGAAATTAACATGTGTTGGTGAGAGCGTGGACAAACTGAACTCTCCCGCCCTGCTTATATGCTGCTAAGTGGGACAGTGAAATGGTACAGCCACAGTGGGAAAGGCGAGAGTACCTCAAAAAGATAACCACAGAGTTATCATGGGACCCAGCAATTCCACTGGTAGGTATACAAACCTAAGAGAAATGAGGCCAGGTGCGGTGGCTCAGGCCTGTAACCCCAGCACTTTGGGAGGCTGAGGCTGGCAGATCACTTGAGGTCAGGAATTCAAAGCCAGCCTGGCCAACACAGTGAAACCCTGTCTCTACTAAAAATATAAAAATTAGCCAGGCGTGGTCATGCACACCTGTAATCCCAGCTACTCGGGAGGCTGAGGCACAAGAATCGCTTGAACCCAGGAGGCAGAGGTTGCAGTGAGCCAAGATCGCCCCACTGCACTCCAGTCTGGGCGACAGATCAAGACTCAGTCTCAAAAAAAAAAAAAAAAAAAAAAAAAAAAAAAGATGAAAACATGCATCCACACAAATTCTTGCACACAGATGTTCACAGCAGCGTTATTCATCACAGCCAAAAGGTAGAAAGAATCCACGTCCATCAGCCGAGGTGGATGTGCATATGCTGTGCTTTCCATACACACAATGGAATATGACATGGCATGAAAAGAAGTGAAGCAGGCAGGCCGGGTGCAATGGCTCACGCCTGTAATCCCAGCACTCCGGGAGGCCGAGGCAGGTGGATCACCTGAGGTTGGGAGTTCAAGACCAGCCTGACCAACATGGACAAACCCCGTCTCTACTAAAAATACAAAATTAGCCGGGCGTGGTGGCACATGCCTGTAATCCCAGCTACTCGGGAAGCCGAGGCAGGAGAATCGCTTGAACCCGGGAGGCGGAGGTTGCGGTGAGCCGAGATCATGCCATTGCACTCCAGCCTGGGCAACAAGAGTGAAACTCCATCTCAAAAAAAAAAAAAAAGGATAAAAGCGAAGCAAGGGTACGTGTTCCTCCCTGAGCGGACCTCAAGAGCACTGCACTGAGTGAGAGAAGCCAGGCATGAAGGGCCACCCGCTGTACCTCCATTGATATGGAATGTCCAGAATAGGCACATCCACAGACAGAAAGCTGTCTGTGGTCATTCCCAGGACTGGGGAAAGGGTAATGAGGAGGGGCTGCTAAAGCTTTCTCGCTGGGGTGATGAAAATCTCCTGGATACCGGGCATGGTGGCTCACGCCTGGAATCCCAGCACTTTGAAAGGCTGAGGCGGGTGGATCATCTGAGGTCAGGAGTTTGAGACTGGCCTGGCCAACATGGTGAAACCCTGTCTCTACTAAAAATATAAAAATTAGCCAGGCGTGGTGATGCATGCCTGTAATCCCAGCTACTTGGGAGGCTGAGGCAGGAGAATCGCTTGAACCCGGGAGGCAGAGGTGGCAGTGAGCTGAGATCACACCACTGCACTCCAGCCTGAGCAACAAGAGTGAAACTACACCTCAAAAAAAAAAAAAAAAAAAAAAGGGTAGTGGGGGGACCATTTGGATGCTGGTGTAATCAATGTCTCTAGTAACAGACTTGACTCCCTCATGGGATCAAAGCTAGTGACCAATTATGGGTTTAATGCATAATTAAAGTCATTTCATTTTTTTTCTTTTGAGACAGGGTCTTACTCAGTCACCCAGGCTGAAGTGCAGTGGCACAGTCTTGGCTCACTGCAAGCTCCTCCTCCGGGCTCACATGATTCTCATGCCTCAGCCTCCTGAGTAGCTGGTACTATAGGTGCCTGCCACCATGCCCAGCTAATTTTTTGTATTTTTGGTAGAGACAGGGTTTCGTCATGTTGCCCAGGCTGGTCTTGAACTCCTGAACGCAAGCAATCCTCCTGCCTCGGCCTCCCAAAATGCTGGGATTACACGGTGAGCCACTGTGCCCAGGCTAATGTCATTGAATTTAATGTGGCCACGCCGTCCAGAAGAAGAGCCAGGGTAGGGCAGGAGGCTGAACAACCCAGCGGCCCTGATGTCAGGGGCTTGAGCTCCAGCTCTGTTCATTATTAGCCCTGTGACCTCAAGCAACCCACGTCAACCGCTCTGTGCCTCAGACTCCTCACCTGTAAAATGGAGATAACAAGGCATCCACTCCTCAGGGCTGCAGTGAAGAGTGGATGAGTATTTTTTAATTTACTTTTAAAAAACGTTAACACATATTAATAGAGAAGGTGTCTTGCCATGTTCAGCCCAGGCTGGTCTCAAACTCCTGGCCTCTAGTGATCCCCCTACCTTGGCTTCCCAACGTGCTGAGATTACAGGCATGAGCCACTGCTCCAGGCCATGGACGGGTTTGGCGTGAAAAACTCTTGGTCTAAGGCTGGCAAAGAGCAAGGCTTCAGTAAAAAGACCCTGCTGTTATTCCTTAAACATTCCAGCACTTCATTCTGAACTGGCTAAAAAGAAGTTGCCCCAGATAACCTAACTGTCCAGGGGCTCAAAGTTTAACACAGCCCCCGATTTTTACCCATTTCTTGGGTAGAATCCTGGGGCTGGCGAGGGGAGCCTGGGGCCCAGGGCGGCTTCTCTGTGCCCCCACCCCCAGCACACACTCCTGGGGAGGCCGCCTGCTCTGTGTCAGCCCTACGGAGAGGCAGCAGCAAGAATCAGCCAATTACCAATGCTGTTCACGCCAAGGAGGGGCAGGGGAGAAGGAGGTCCAAAGCTGGGGACTGTGCGTGCCGCTGGATTCGTAAATTTAAAAGTAACTCCTTTTCTTGTTGCTTAAATACCCAGCTGGTCGGGCATGGTGGCTCACACCTGTAATTCTAACACTTTGAGAGGCCAGAGGCGGGAGGATGGCTTGAGGCCAGGAGTTCGAGACCAGCCTGGGTAGTGAGACTCCCATCTCTGCAAAAAATAAAAAATTAGCCGGGCATGGTTGTACATACCTGTAGTCCCAGCCACTCAGGACGCTGAGGTGGGAGGGTTGCTTCAGCCTAGCAGGCAGAGGTTGCAGTGAGCTGAGATTGCATCACCACACTCCAGCCTGGGCAAGAGCAAGACCCCGTCTCAAAAACCTAACCAGCCCGCCCCCGGGCAGATCCTTTAGGCTCCTGTTTCCTGAAGCAGAGGCTCATCAGGAAACTGAGCTCCCGGAGCCCCACCCAGCGGTGGGCCAGATAAGCCAGAGAAAAGCAGGACACCCTGAACAAGTGGCATGTATTGGGCCTCAGTTTACCCACATGTAAGGGCCCCTTCAGCTTTGCCACACAGGGTGGAGGGGGGCGCCTGCATATGAAAGTCTGGCCAGTCCACTCACTCTTCTTCTGAATAACAAGGGGAAGGGTGACTGCCTATTTTGCCAGTATTCTTTTGACACAGGGACAAGGTAACAGGGTCAGGGCCAAAGGAAATAGCACAGAGCTGGGAACTGCCTCCTTGGAGCAGCTGTGTGATCTGGGGTGAGTCACTTGACCTCTCTGAGCTTTGGCCTCCTCCACTACAAACGGCAACCCTAGACTCCCTTGAAGCTCCTGCCACCTGGCTTGGGGCAGCAGCTTGGTGGGTGTGTGTCCAGCCTGCTGCTTTGCAATCCTCATTTCCTGGCTATTCACAGGAAATGAGGGGTGTTTGGCAGGGCTGGAATTGCTTTTCCGGGAATGACACTCCCGTCATTAGGCAGGTGGGTCCTTCCTCTTTAACAGAATAAATATCCTTCATGATGCTCAACACCAGTGGGGGCCGTCGGCGTCATCTCCAGCCACTGTCCAAGTCCCACCCTGCTTCCCCTTGAAGAACTTTCTCTGGGGCTCTGGGGGCGCAGGGCCACCAGGCCTGAAGTGGTTTGTGGAGGTCATGGCCCACATGGCAGCTCGGGAAACCACGTCCTAGCCCCGCGGCCACTGCTAACTTGGGCCTCGCTCTCCTGTTGACAGATGGCCTCTAGGGGAGGAAGCCCAGGCGTGGCTGGTGGGTCAGGGGCCTGGCTGGGGCCTTTGACTCTGGGCCTAGCCCTCCCTGCCACTCAAGGACCCTGGCCCAAGGTGGGACAGGCACTCACCGGACGCCCTCGTTGAGGCTGAAGAGCTCCTGGTCGGGCAGCCCCTTGCGCTGGAAGACGGCGATCACCCCGTTGTGGATGCTGTGGGCAGAGGGAAGAGAACACTGTGGTCCTGAGGTCTGAGAGCCCCCTGGTTGCCCATCAGGCCCCCTTCCTCTTTCCCTCTTTCCTAGAAGGGCAGGATCGCCATCCCTGCAGGACCCTGCTCATACCCACTTCAATTCTGAGGCCCTGCACTCCCAGCCCGGCCCTGCTGGAGCCCAGCCTGTATCACCAGATGCCCTCTGGTCACTGCCCCAGGACCTTGCTCCCATGTCCTCTGCACACACTATGCAGCCAAACCTCAGACAGCTTCCTTTCTGGGTTCTTAACCCCACCTTGCCCAGGCCAGAAACCAGGAAACCCCTGCACCCTTCCCACCCCCCAACACATCCAAGTCCTGTGGACTACTGTCCCTTCTCTACCTCCAGGGCCACCCCGAGTTCAGCAGCATCACTGCATCCCTAGCCAACTGTGGGGCTCCCGACCCCCTCATGCTTCCTGCCCCTGTTTGTAAAACTCTCTAAGGCTGCCGGGCACGGTGGCTCACGCCTGTAATCCCAGCACTTTGGGAGGCCGAGGTGGGTGGACCACAAGGTCAGGAGATCGAGATCATCTGGCGAACATGGTGAAACCCCGTCTCCACTAAAAATACAAAAAATCAGCAGGGCGCGATGGCGGGCGCCTGTAGTCCCAGCTACTCAGGAGGCTGAGGCAGGAGAGTGGCATGAACCCGGGAGGCAGAGCTTGCAGTGAGCCGAGATCGCGCCACTGCACTCCAGCCTGGGCGACAGAGCGACACTCCGTCTCAAAAAAACCAAACCAAACAAAACAAAATGAAACAAAACTCTCTAAGGTAGGAGCTGGCAAACGTTTTCCGTGAAGGGATAGAAAACAAATCTTTTAGGCTTCATGGGTCACCGGTCTCTGTTACAACTGCTCAACGTGACTGCTGTGATGTGAAGGTAGCTGTGGCAGAGCAGGGCATGGTGGTTCACGTCTGTAATCCCAGCACTCTGGGAGGCCAAGGCAGGAGGATTGCTTGAGGCTGGGAGGTCAAGACCAGCCTCGGCAACATAGTGAGACCCTGCCTCTACAAAAACCAAAGACAGGCCAGGCGTGGTGGCTCACTCCTGTAATCCCAGCACTTTGGGAGGCCAAGATGGGTGGATCACCTGAGGTCAGGAGTTCAAGACCAGCCTGGTCAACATGGTGAAACCCTGCCTCTACTAAAAATACAAAAATTAAGCCGAGCGGGGGGGCTCACACCTGTAATCCCAGCACTTTGGGAGGCTGAGGTAGGCGAATCACCTGAGGTCGGGAAGTCTAGCCCATTTCTACCTCCTAGAGCTCTCCCCGTATCCCTTCCTGGCTTGCCTGGACCTTGGATGACACGAGCCGGCCTCCCACCTCTCCACCACATCCACCCTCTGTGGAGGCCGCAGTTCCTTCCCTGCCCAGGGCTTTTGCCCAGCAGGCACAGCCTGAGGTCCTGCAGGCAGCATCCAGGCTCCTCCCAACAGGGCCCCTCCCCACACTCCCGGGCATCCTGAGCTCTACCCCAGAGACTGCAGGACCCTCCGGGCAGCGCCACATCTCTGGGTCTTAGTAGCAACTGCCTCTCCTGTCTGGAAGGCCCTTCTCGTCCCTATCCATGAGGCAAGCAGCTATCCATCTTGATTCAGAGGCCACCACCTTCAAGAAGCCCTCTGACCTCCGACCCCTCCCTTCCCAGTGCAGACTCTCCACTAGCGCTTCGCTGATTCACTTTCCTGGTCATGAGTGCCTGCTGCTGGCCACGAGGTCCTCAGGGTGAGAACCAGGTCTGGGTACAACAGCCACCTCCCACCCAGGACCTGGCTGCAGCTCTAAGGCTCCTATGGCAGACTGGCACCACACTTCTCACCTTGGAGAGGACAGCTGTCCACACGATGCTGCCCCCACCACAAAGCAGGCAGCTGCCACCGTGCTCCTAACGCCCTCATCTGCTTTCACTCCACCCTTCCCTGTGACTCGGCCCCCCATTTTGCAGATGAGAAAACCAAGGCCCAGGTGGCTAAGTCCGCTGCTGGAGGTCACAGAGCAGCTGGCATCTTGGACCCCTGTGCACCTGAACTCCCCTGTGCTCCTCCTCCCAGGCAGCACCCCCACACGGAGCCGGGACTGGCCAGGGCTTCGGGTCTCCCTGTCCCCCCTGTCCTCCCTATCCTCCCTGTCCCCCCCATCCCCCCGTCCCCCCATCCCCCCGTCCTCCCCGTCCCCCCGTCCTCCCTGTCCTCCCCATCCTCCCCGTCCCCCCGTCCTCCCTATCCTCCCTGTCCTCCCCGTCCTCCCTATCCTCCCCATCCTCCTTATCCTCCCGTCCTCCCTATCCTCTCCGTCCTCCTCGTCCTCCCCATCCTCCCCGTCCTCCCCGTCCTCCCTGGCGCAGGGCAGGGTCACAGGCCGCATATCCCACATGCTTCGAGGAGGCTCTGAGCAGCATGGGGGCTATGCCAGGTTCCACAGCTGGTGCTTGGGCTGGCCCGGCCACAGGCTGAGACCCAGCTCTGCCCAGGGCTTCATCAGCTTCTCAGCGGGCACCGGCCGAGATCACGCCAGATACGTATCCCTGGCCTGGGGTGCCCGACTGCACCGGAATGCTCCTTAGTCCCGTGTCTGGGGACACGGGCTCTCTACCTTCTGTTTCCTGTCTGTAAATCGGGAATCGTGAGAGTGCCACCCCCAGAGAGTTTGAAGGATGAGCCAGCCCAGGGGAGAGGCTGGTGGCTGGTCATCCCCTCATGGCTGGGATGATGCTCCCCTGTGAGAAGCCCTGGGGTGGCCCCAGTCCCACAACTATGTCACAGTAGAGCTGCCCCCCGCCCCCATTTTCAGACTAAAAAAAGTTGAAAATCCCAAGGGAAGTCCGCTAGGAAACCAGCTGTCTCCCAACGGCAGCCACCCTACGATCCTGGCAGCTGCAGACGCCCTCCCAGCCCTGTGGCAGCTGCTGGGGTGGGTTGGAGGCAGTGGAGATGCCAGGGCCGGCTCCACCCAGCCCTGCATCTGCTAGGAGAGCCTCTGGGATATGGCGGGTGGAGGTACTCCTGGCCACTGTCCCCATACCCTGGATGGAGGTTCAGAGGCACCTTCCCAAGTTCTGTCCTGGAGCCCAGGCCTCCCTTACAGCAGATGGTGGAGCCACTGCTGAACCCAATTCAGGCAGAGGTGACAGTGCAGCGGTGTAGCCAGGGCCTCCAAGGCTCGCAGTGGGCCCCAGGCTTCAGCCCTGCTGTCCTCAGTGACCTGCCCTGAGCAGCCTGTCCTTCCTTCCTTTTCATTAACTCCCCTGGGGGCCTCCAGCCCACTCTGGTCGCCCTGTCAGAGGTGACCCTACACCACGGGACCTCTGGACAAGGTTCTCCCTCTGACCTGCGGCCCTCTTGGGTCTGGCGTCACTCACACTGCCCTCCTCACTACCCACTTGAGGCCCCAGGCTGCAGCTGCCCTGGTTTCTTTCTGCCCCGGGGCCTCCATCCCGCTGTTCCCTCTGCCTGGGGCTCGCCCTTCACCTGCCCTCCCTCGCAGCTGTGTGGGAGAGCTCGCTACTTCTTTTTGCGGGACGGAGGAAGTGTCTACCTGGCTTGCGGTTAGACCTCCCGACGCCCCACCTGGCCTCACACTCTGGCTGCACAGAGCAAAGCCCAGCGAGCACCTGCCTGCGAACACCTGCCTGCGAACGGTGTGGCACGCCCTTCCCTCCGCGGAGGCCTGAGCCTCTCCTGGGCTCATCGCCCTGGATGGTCTCCCATCCACACTCCCCACCCCTGCCTCCTCCCTCTGTGGACTCTGAACTACACTTCTGGGCTGGGTAACTCGGCCAAGTTACCACCTAACCACGCAGTGGTTCAGCGTCTTCCATCTGGAAAATGGACTTCTCAGTACAGTGCCTACCGCCTGGGGTGCTGTAAGGTCAGCACGCCCTGCCCTGCCCTGCCCTGCCCTGCGGCCTTTCCTGTGAAGCTATAGGGAGAGGCTTGTATCTACCACACCTTGGCCACACCCGGCCTGGGCCCACCTACTCTGTGGCTTCTCAGTCACCTAACCACCAGCCCCCAGATTACAGGAGAAGACAGAGTCACACAGCCTGGCACCCGCAGAGGCCCCTCCCCCACCCCCAGGCCGCTCAGGACCTCTGCTCCTCTCCACCCCACCCAAACCCTCGGGAGAAGGTGGGGTAAGGGTGTTTGGTAAACAAGAAAGCCTCGCTGGGGGCCACTCAGGGATAGAGGAAGGGCGAGGAGGGTGGGAGGGTCTCATGTGACCTGTCATCACCCAAAACAGAAACGAAACCCCAGCTGCCCCTCCAGGCCCTGCAAAGACAGGCCCACCTGGGGCATGTGTAAATGTCGTGGCTTCTGGGTGAGGGCTCCAGTGGAAACGGCCCATGACCTCCCTTGTCCAGATGTGGACCCCTGCCTCTAGGAAGCACCCCAGCCCCAGCAGGCAGTGCCCTCCCAGGGCAGGGCCTTACATCCCAGGAGGGGGGCCAGCCCCTCCTGAGCACTGGTGGGGTACAGGTGAGGGGGAGAAGGGGAGGACCCTTAGGGAGGCTGCATGGTGCCTGGCAGTACTCAGACCTGCTGCCACTGGGGCTTGGGCTGAAGAGGAGGGGCTGAGGCCCTAGGGGCTGATCTGGGGGCCCCGTCTGTCCAGAACAGGCCATGGGAGCGGGGGGTGGGACAGTGCCACGCCCACGGCCTCCCTTTGGTTGCCTGCCCACCCACCTCACATCCCACCTCCACCCTCCACCTCCCCAGCATGAGGCCGGGTGGGGAGGGGCTGCAGGTAGGGGGTCAGAGTGGTGTACCACCGCACACGCGAGGAAAAAGCAGCTCAGTGTGTGGGTTTCTGTGGCTGCCATAACAGATTACCCCTAACTCTGTGGCTGAAAACAACTCAAATTTGTTCTCTTGCGGTTCTGAGGTCGGAAGTTCTTTTTCTCTGTTTGTTTTTTTGAGATGCAGTTTCATTCTGTCACCTAGGCTGGAGTGCAGCGGTGCAATCGCAGCTCACTGCAACCTCTGCTTCCCGGGTTCAAGCGATTCTCCTGCCTCAGCCTCCAGAGAAGCTGGGATTACAGGTGTGCGCCACCATTCCCGGATAATTTTTGTATTTTTAGTAGAGATGGGGTTCCACCATGTTGGCCAGGCTGATCTCGAACTCCTGACCTCAGGTGATCCGCCTGCGCTGGCCTTCCAAAGTGCTGGGATTACAGGTGTGAGCCACTGTGCCTGGCCTGGAAGCTCTAAATCAGTTTCCCTAAACTAAAATCAAGGTGTTGGTGGGGCCGTTCCTTCTGGAGGCTCGGGCAGGGGGAGAAATACCTGTCCCCACCTTTTCCAGCTCCCAGAGGTGCCCACATTCTTTGGCTTAGGGCCCCTTCCTCCATCTTCACAGCCAGCAGCGTGACACCTTCCAAGCTCCCTGTGCCCGTCACTGCATCTCTGTCCCTTTTACCCCCGCCTCTCCCTCACACGGACCCTTGTGATTACAAAGTCCTTTTCAACACATAAAGCCTCAGGGTCACAGGTTCTGGGAGCTAGGGCAAGAAATCTGCCCAGGCTGCTTCCGAGGGGCAGGGAGCTTGGGACCCAGAGCAAGCAGGCAGGGGTGGTGGGGAGCCGAACACAGGCCCCTTCACTGCCCCCAGGCCCCCATCCAGCCTGGAGGCTTCAGCCAACATCCTCTGGCCTTCAGAGACTCCCATGAGCACGTGCTTCCGGTGAGACCTAGGTTGAATCCCAGCTTCCGTCCCAACTCACTGCATGAACCTGGGCAGTCCCTGTACCGTTTTTTGTTTTTTTGAGACAGAGTCTCACTCTGTCCCCAAGGCTGGAGTGCAACAGCATGATCTTAGCTCACTACAACCTCCACCTCCCAGGTTCAAGTGATTCTCCTGCCTCAGCCTCCTGAGTAGCTGGGACTACGGGCACCTGCCACCATGCTGGGCTAATTTTTGTATTTTTAGTAGAGACGGGGTTTCACCATGTTGGCCAGGCTGGTCTTGAACTCCTGACCTCAGATGATCCACCTGCATCGGCCTCCCAAAGTGCTGGGATTACAGGCATGAGCTACCGCATAGCATGAGCTACCTCCCTGTACCGTTCTGAGACTCAGTTTGCTCATCTGCAAAACGACAGTATTGAGCTCACCTTAAAGGTTACTGTGGGGAATGAAAGCTCATCCATAGGGCCCAGTACAGGTCAGGGTGTAGGTGGTACTATTGCTGTGTAATGGGGAGCACAGTGTTGCTGGGGGAGACACGGGTGCAGGGTTGGGGCAGGTGGCTGGAGTGGTCACAGCCTCAGCTGGTTCCTGTCCAGGACCAGGGAGTGCAGACAAGGTCCTTTAGGGCCCTGCCCTTGTGCTCTGACCCTAGCTATGGAAGCCAGCTCTTGCCACCAACACCCATCTCGCCCTGGCCCCACCTGGGACATGAACGCACATGTGTCCCTGTGTCCAGGCCCCATGTTAGACCTCGGTTCAGACCCTGGACCCTGACATTAGCAGGGGATCTTGATCGAGTGCCTTTCCTCCTCTGGCATCGGTTTCCCTATTTGTTTTTTGTTTGTTTGTTTTTTGAGTTGGAGTCTCGCTCTGTCACCTAGGCTGGAGTGCAGTGGCGCGGTCTCGGCTCACTGCAACCTCCGTCTCCCGGGTTCAAGCGATTCTCCTGCCTCAGCGTCCCGAAGTAGCTGGGATTACAGGCATGAGCCACCACGCCCGGCCAGGTTTCCCCATTTGTAGGCTGAAGACAGTCACCCCAGCCTTGGAGGTAGATTTGTGCGGAGTGAGAACTGAATCATCGCCGGCCCTGCACGAGGCTGGCATCTTGGGGCCACGCACTACTCCTGCCTGCCTGGGCCTCCACTTCAAGCAGAAGGTGGGCCCGGCTCTCTAAAGCCTCAAGCATTTGGGAGACACAGGCCTGGCAAGGAGGAAGTGTCCCATCATGGTTGAGGCCCTCTGGCCCAAACACATGGAGGGGTCTGTGTTGGGGTGGACTGCAGGGGTGGGGCTTGGGGAGCTCCTCCCACCCCCACCTGGGGTCTCTGCAGTGGTGAGCTCTGTTGGCGATCCCCAGACAGAGGTGAGGGCAACTGGCGGGGCACTGGCTCAGAGGGCTTGGTACGCCCACATGCCCTCATGGCATTCTGGGGCCCGCTCTGGATCTGGAGCATCTTTTGGGAGTTTCTCTAGAGCCTCTGGGGCTGGGAGAGGCAGGAGGGGATGGCAAGATGTATCCCCACCAGGAGGCAGAGGCTGGGGCCAGGCCTAGGGCACAAGCACAGAGCCCGCCAAGGGCATGCTGGCAGCTGGGGCCTAGTCAGGGGTCACGGGGCCGCCTGACCCTGCTGGAGCCTCCAAGCAGGGCACCCTCATGCCCTGGCTCCTAAGGCTGGCGTGCAGGCCCTCCTCCACACAGGCCCTCCCTGGGGCCACTTCAGCTCTGCCTGCAGGGCACGCCCCAGTGGCCGGCCACTCCTGTCCCACCTCCTCCTCCTCCTCCAGCGGGAAGATGTGAAAGTACACCTTGGCCCCGCAGCCCAAGAGCACAGCCTTCATGGCTGGAAGCCCCGTAGGGGCACAGAGGCTAGACCCAGGGAGGAGTGAACTGGAGCTGCCGGGGATCTAGCAGGGAACAGGGACAGGGGCCCTTGAGGAGGGAGGAAGAAAGGAAGGGGATAAGGATGAGGGTGTCAGGGGTATGGCAGGTCAGCCTTCGTATCTTTATCTGTCACCCCACCAGCCTGGGAGAGCCCGATGGGGACACATCTCTGCCACCTTGGCACTGGGCGGCAGATCTGTCACAGGCTAGGGGCAAAACCTGACCAATAAATAAGGAGTGGGCACTCAGGAAACAACCTCTGCAGTCCTGGTTTATGTTCTGTAAGGGGGGCCCGGCCGGCAGGCCAGCCCGGCATCCATGGCTCCCTTACAAACATTTCCTGGCCTAAGTGCAGCGGCTCATGCCTGTAATCCTAGCACTCTGGGAGACTGAGGCAGGTGGATGGCTTGAGCTCAGAAGTTCGAGATCAGCCTGGGCAACGTGGCGAAACCCTATCTCCACCAAAAATACAAAAAAAAAAAAAAAAAAAAAAAATTAGCCGGCGTGATGGCACACACCTGTAGCTACTTGGGAGGCTGAGGCGGGAGGATCACTGGAGCCTAGGAAGTCAAGGCTGCCTGAGCCATGATTGTGTCACTGTACTCCAGCCCAGGTGACCGAGCAAGACCCTCTCTCAAAAGAGAAAAGCCAAACATTTCCTGCACACCTACAGAATCAACATCCGTGGAGGAAAGAATGGAAGGCAGACCGCAGCGAAATGCTCAGCATTCCAGGGCCCCTGGTTTGCCTTCTTCCCAGCACCAAGCCCACCTGCATTTACTTATCTCCTTGTTTATTTACCAATGCCTCCCTCTGGGAACTCTAAGCTCCAGGAGGCTGTTCGCTACTGAATCTATGCCCTGAGCAGCCCAGTGCTGGCACAGTCAATGAATGAATGAATGAATGAATGAATGAATCAATCAATCAATCAATGACTCAGTTCTCATGACAGAGCAAGCCTTACACTTGATGGAAATAGGGTCTTTGCAGCGGTATTTAATTAAGGATCTGGAGATGATCCTTAACTAAGGATGGGCCCTAAATCCAATAACCAGTGTTTTTACAAGAGAAAGGAGAGGGAGCCTGGTGTGGTGGCTCACGCCTGTAATCCCAGCACTTCCGGAGCCTGAGGCGGGCGGATCACCAGAGGTCAGGAGTTTGACACTAGCCTGGCCAACAAGGTGAAACCCTGTCTCTACTAAAAATACAAAAATTAGCTGGGCATGGTGGTGGGCGCCTATAATCCCAGCTACTTGGGAGGCTGAGGCAGGAGAATTGCTTGAACCCAGGAGACAGAGGCTACAGTGAGCTGAGATCGCACCATTGCACTCCAGCCTGGACAGTAACAGTGAAACTCCATCTCAAGAAAGAAAAAAAAAAAGAGAGAGAGAAAGGAGAGGGAGATTTAGACATGGAAATGAAAGCCACGGGGAGGTACATATTGGAGCGATGCAGCCACAAGCCAAGGAGCCACCAGAAGCTTCAAGAAGCAGGGAAGGCTCCTCCCCCAGAGCCTGTGGTGGGGGCGACACCTGGACTTCAAGCTTCTGGCTCCAGAACTGTGAGGGAACAAATTTCTGCTGTTTTAGGCCACCTAGTCTGTGGTCTTTGTTACAGCAGCTCTGGGAAGCTAATACAGTCACACAGATAAAAGGGGGTGTGTCTTGGACTCACAATGAGGAGTACACGGCTCGGCAAGCCAGGCTCTGCAGAATGACATGCCTGTCCCCAACCCTGCACAGATCTGTTGTCCTGGGGGGCTCCGGCAGGGAGCACCGCTAGGAGCGGGAGCATGCAGACAGGGACCAGAAGGGGTGCCCTGCCCCCTGCAGTTTCCACTCAGGGACTTGGCTGGGGAAGGCAGTTTGCCTTCTCTTGGCTCGATCTCCCACATTTGCTGGGGAGGAGAGCCGGGGCGCAGGCTCTGCTGCATCCTGTGCAGGTGATGGATGAGCTGGGCAGGTCTCCTGGGTGCTCTCTCTGCCCTTCTGCATCTCTCGGTGGGGGGTGCTGGTAATACCTCGCTGGGCTAGGAGAGTGGCAAAGTCAGTTAAGGGCGGTGAACGGGGCTGGCCCGGGGCCTGGCACATAAGAGGAGCGCAGGAAATAGCCATGCCCCTGCTGCCCGGGGCGGCGGGAGCTGATGCAGGCCTAAGGGCTGGGAGACCTGGAGCCCTGCAGGTGCTATGGGGAGGGGCTGGCATTTCTCTGCAATCTGCCAGGCTGCTGAGTGAAATCTGGTGGAGGGGGGGACTCAGGCAGAGTCCCCCTGAGGCCTCCCTGAGCTCTGAGAAGACACTTGAGACTCAGAGTCCACTCCAGGGTCACCCAAGGTGGGGTGAGGGCAGTGTCTAAGCCCTCTGAGCCAGCAACCAGCCAGTGCCCCCTCCTGTCTGGGGACCTACAGCAGGACGCCCCAGCTCAGGGGTGGGAGGGAGCTCACCAAGTGGCTGTCAGTGGGTGCTCAGGAACTGGCTGGCTCCTGTGGAGCCCTCCAAACGCCATCCCTACAGGGACACCCCGACACGGGTCCCCTGCGTGAGTCTGGGCTTGAGCTGTGAGGTACAGAGGACTTACTATGTGCTAAGCACTGTGTCGAGGGCTTCATTTTGCACGTTCAAATTTCATCCCTACAACAGCCCCATGAGGTGGGTACTGTTATCCGCCCGTTTTATGGATAAGGAAATTGAGGACCTGACTTGCTCAAGACCACAGAGTAGGGAAGAGGCAGAGTTGGGATTTGAAATAAATCTGTTTAACTCTTTCCTCTAAATCACAGCAGAGAAACAAGGAGAGAGAGATGGCTTTCATCTCAATACTGGAGGAGGAGAACACCGCTCTTCTTTTTTTTTGAGATAGGGTCTTGCTCTGTCACCGAGGCTGGAGTGCAGTGGTGGCATCACGGCTCATGGCAGCCTCGACCTCCCTGGCTCAAGTAATCCTCCCATCTTGGCCTCCCAAAGTGCTAGGATTACAGGTGTGAGCCGCCGTGCCTGGTGGAGAACACAGCTCTTAAGACACTGTGCAGTCGTTGGGTTAGTGAGATTTCCCAACAGGAGTCCTTCCTTCACTGTTCCCACACCAGCCCTCCCCACAGGGAGGAATGTGAATACCCACTGACGGAGAGGGAAACGGAGGCAGGCATGTGCCAGCACTCTAGCCGTTTGCAACTCAGCGACAGAAGAGACCACGTTTGAAGAGGGTCTCGCTGGCAGCCCTGAGCCCACCATGAGGCTCACAATGCATTCAATGAACTGAAAATAACGTATGTCCAAGTGACAGCCGGGTTTCTGGTGGCCAAGACCACAGCCGGTGGAGCATCTGGCAAGATTTTACTGCCAGGTGTGGGGGCGAGAGGGGCAGCGTCCACAGCCTCCCCCGAACAGCGTCCACTGCCTCCCCCGAACAGCCTGCCTCACTTTCTCCTGCCCCCCATTTTCCTAGGGAGCAGAGACGCTGGGGAGTTCCACTAAATAAACCGTCTCTTTTCCAGATCCCAGCCTTGCTCCTCAAACAAAGCTGGGAGAAGGGGCTTCCCAGGCCCCTGCTTGTCTGGGTATGACCCCTGGAGGAGGGTCCTCTAAAGAATGCCTCGCAGCTGCCGCAACCCCCGCTGACAGCTGGAGGACAGGGGGCCTCTCAAGGGAAAGCCTAAGGGACCTTAAAGAGACACAGGAAGCCTGCGCGACCCACCCACTGAGCCCCGAGGCTCCTGTGCTCAGCCGCAAAATGGGAAAAATACTTCCTGCTCCGTTAGCCTCCCGGGTTGTCACGAGCACCGGAGTGGAGACGTGGAAAGACCCCGGGTAGGAGGCGGGCACGCGGGTTCCCGGCCCACCCCGCCGCCCACCCGCCGGGCGCTTCTGGGCCAGCCCCGGGCGCTGGCGGGCCTCGCTCCCTTCGCTGGGTTCTGGAACCACGCTGCACTGAACTTTCCTCCAGGCCCGCACCACTCCGGCGGGGCAAGTTCTTTGCAAACTGTGAAGCGCCGCGCCGCCTTCGGCACCGTTTCTGGCTCGGGGCAGCCCCTAGCCCGCGGACGGCTCAAGGGTCCCCTCCCCCGGCTCCGGGACCTCCGGGTGGCCGGGAGGGCGCGGCCTTACCTGTTCCAGGTGGCGTTGGCGCAGGCCCGGCGCTGCTGCGTGCCCCGCTCGTCCGCGGCGGCGGCCGGCTCTCTCTTGCCCAGGTCACTGAGGCTGGGCGAACTCATGAACTTCAACCTGCGGAGAGTCCTCATGGTGACCCGGGCAGCCTGCGCCGCGCCCACGCGCGCCCCACGCCGCGCCCTGCGCCACGCCGCGCCAAGGGCCCCGGGCCGGCGCTGCGCCCTCTACGCGGAAACTCGGGCGAGAGCAGGAAGCCGAGCGGTTCTGCGGGGTCCCGCCCCGGCCCCGCGCCTCAGTCTCGGGTCCCGCGCCGGCCGCCCCGCCGGGTTAATCATTGCACGGAGAGGCTCAGCGTGGAGCGCCAGGCGCGCGGCCAGCACAGACCCGGCGCAAACGGAGGCCAGGGGCGGGCCCAGGGGCGGGTCGCGGCGCCCCGGGGGGGCGGGGCATCGCGGGCGGGGCGGGGCCTCAGGCCAGCGGGGCGTGTACAAGAGGCGGAGCCGGCGTCTCCGCGGCCGCAGCTGCCACGACGCCCCGCTCAGTCTGCCCTTGGGGACGTGCTCACCCTCCTCCCCTCTTCCGAGGGCCCCACGTGCCCACAGGAAACCAACACGCACAGGGCGCAGGGCCCAAGCCCAAGGGCCCGCCCCCCGCCCAGCACTGCGGTCGCGCCCACACGATGTCCAGCGACCCCGGCCCCAGCGGTCTCTCCCTCCACATCCCTCCTCGCAAAGCCTGTGCCACAGAGGTGCCTCCGTACCCCTCACCTGAACACAGTCTCCCCCACCCAGTTCTCATGAGGACTTTGGGTAGAGGCCTTCAGTTCCCTCCAGGCACCTCGGCCCAAGAACCCACTCCACCCGGGCTCAGCCTAGACCCCCTTGGAGGGGAACTTCAGCATTGCCTGGCTGCCTGGAGGATTTGCTGGAGTGAGGGCTTGAAGAAGTAGAGGGTTTGCTCCTCATCCCCCACCCCCAGGTCTCTTGGATGGTAAAACCAAGCAGTTTCCCAAGTCCCTGTGGTGGGGGCAGAGTGATCCCAGTGAAGGCAGGACACAGCTGGTGCTTCCTGCCTGCTCTGCAGAGCACTTTTAGATGTCTGATTTCACATGAACTAACATGAACTGCTTCCGTGAGGTAGAGGTTATTCTTCTCCCCATTTTCCAGTTGAGGACATTGAGGCTCACAGAGTGAAATAACTTGCCCAACGTTGTGCAATCAACAAATGGCAAAGTTGGGCTTCACCACAGGGAGCATCCAGCCCCTTGCACAGGGCCCTTCCCAGTCCCCAGCTTCTGGGATTCCCACAAGGCTCACCTGACCCCTCCATCAGATGGGGGGGGGTGACATCCACAGCTCCAGGAGCTGGGAGGGCCCCATATAAAATGTAAGAGAGAGGTGATGGCTCATGCCTGTAAACCCAGCACTTTGGGAGGCCGAGGTGGGCGGATTACCTGAGGTCAGGAGTTCAAGACCAGCCCGGCCAACATGGAGAAACCCCATCTCTACTAAAAATACAAAATTAGCCAGGCATGGTGGTGCATGCCCGTAATCCCAGCTACTCAGGAGGCTGAGGCAAGAGAATCGCTTGAACCTGGGAGGCAGAGGTTGCAGAGAGCTGAGACCGCACCACTGCACTCCAGCCTGGGCAACAAGAGCGAAACTCCGTCTCAAAAATCATCATCATAATAATATAAAATAAAATAGAACGTAAGAGAGCCTCATGAAGAGTCTTTGTTTAGTGCAAATCAACCAGTGTCTCCTGAGCACCTCCTGTGTTCTAGACATAAATATCATCGTTTTAAAAAAATTTTTTAATAGAGACAGCGTCTTGCTATGTTGCCAAGGCTGGTCTCAAACTCCTGGACTCAAGCAGTCCTCCCACTTTGGCCACCCATAGTGTTAGGATTGCAGGCATGAACTACTGTACCCAGCCCACGCTCTCAAACTTATGGGAACACTGTATCTTTTAGATCCCAAACCAAATGTCATAGCCAGACAAGGATTTCCTACCTTATTGCTGTAAAACAAAACAAAACAAAAACAACAACAAAAAACATATAAAAATACTAAAGCATGTACTGAATTGTCTCTGAAAAGAATGAAAACAGAGAATAAAGCCCAGATCCTTGACTCCTCAGAGGGGCCTTTGAGACCTGCTTGCCCTCCAGCTGCGGGTCCCTCCCCTGCCCTAGAACGTCTTTCAGGGAAGTTAGTTGCCCCTGTCTCTAACCGCCTTCACTCTCAATTAGGCTCAGGGGGCGTCCTTTTGTCACCTGATGACTTTTTTCCATCCTATGCCATAAGCCAGGAGGGCAAGAACCATAACAACTTGTTCACTGCTACAGTCCCCATGCCTAGCACAGACTGGGTGCTTCACAGATATTTGGTTTAACGGATGGATGAACATTTATCTCATAAGAATAAAGAGATTACATTGGACCCCATTGGTGAAAATGCCTCATAAAAGTGCCCAGGCTGGACAGATGTGAGGGTGGTGTAAACGCAGCAAAGCAGAACCGCGGGCGATCCAGGCGGGATGAAACGGTTTCCCAGGCCGGAGGCAGGCTCTCAGGAGAGGACTCGCTTTGTGGGCTCAGCACAGCCTGGTCCCAAGCTTGCTGACCACAGACAGGGCCTGGCTGACAGGAAGGGCCAGTTCCAGAGAGAGAGGGAGGCCTGACTGCTTGGGATAAGAAATCAGAGAGAAATGGGCAGCCCGAGGTGGGAGGCAGGAGGAGGGAAACAGGGGGCTGGGAATGCTGCAGGCATCTGGGAGAAGCGGCCAGCCAGAAATTCCGGAGGTGGGGATGGCTGAGGAATTTTAAAGAGATCTTTAAAAAAGGCATCTCTAGTCAGCGTTAAGGAATTAGCTATAACCTCTCCCTGGCCCCAGCCACAGATGTGTAAAATCTGTCTACACCCAACAGCCCAGTGCCAGGAGGGCAGTGGAGGCTCAGGCAAAGGTGCTGCTGCTCTGGGTTTGGGCCGTGACAGGCAGAGAGGGCACAGCTGCAGGGCTGCCCCTGGGGCAAGAAACCCCACGTAGAGGCCACGAGGGGACAGAGCTGTCACAAACCCTCAGAGCAGGGGGCAACTGGGGGACAAAGGGCGGAGTCCAGCCCCTAAGTGTGTTCTGTGTGGCCTGCAGCGTCGGAGGAAAATAAACCAAACTGCATGCAGCCAACATTTTACAACGGAGAGACTGACACAGAAACCCGGATTCTGGCCGCCCTGAAGCATCAGATGACAGTCTTGCTGGGCCTGAGCCCCACGTGACAGCTCCCACCCGGCTACTGCCCCTGCCAGCAGGCACGAGGCCTCCAGGTGTCCACCGGCTCTCCTCTCACTTGTGGGGCTTTCCGGGTCTGATGAGGGGGCTGGGGGACCCAGCAATTTTATTGTGGCGGGATACCCTGGGCAGGGCTCATTTGTGTCTGAGACCAGGGAAGGGAAATGCCCCTCTGTTAAGGAAATGAGAGACAAAGGGACTCAGTCACACATCCCTAAAGCCCCCAGAGTGGCCCCCACTCTAGACTCATTCACACATCCCCAAAGCCACCAGAGTGCCCCTGCTCCAGGAAGGTGTCAGGCCCGATGACATCAACCATGTCCTCTCCTCCCCAGGACCCAAACTCATTCCAAACTCCCCCTGGCCAGCAGGGTGTTGGGAGCTGGTAGAGGACCCCCTCGGTCACCAAGGGGGACCCTGATATCCTCAGAACTATCCTTCTGAAGGGCCGGCAATCCCTAAGCCTGGCTCAGCCCCGGCTGGACACCCAGGGACAGGAACAGACCAGTAAGTCAGGGCAGCTCATGAACCCGGGCCTCTGAGCTCCAGTCCACCAGCACTACAAGTGACATCATGATCTCCGGAACACAGGCCAGCCAAAGGGAGGAGACAGCATACCCCTGAAGGGGCCAGTTCGGGGCCCAGGGAGGGGTACTAGAGGCACGGTACAGGGGTGGCCACTAAACATACTGCCCCGTCTCATCCCCACAAGCCTGCCAAGCGGGAGACCAGTCCCATTTTACAGACAGAGAAACAGAGGCCCAGAGAGGCCGAGGCGTATGTCCGAGATCAGAGTCAGCAAGTGGTGGAGCTGAGGCTGGAGCCCTGCGAACTGGGTGGGAGAGAGAGACAGCCTCCATCTCGCCCACTCTCCCCGGGGAATGGCCCTCAGGTGCTGACCTCAGCTGCCCACGCCCTGACTGCTTTCCCAGGCACTGCCTGCTCTGGAGAGGCACTTCTGCCCCCTGGTGGCGAAGCCTGGTGTTCCCTCAAAGCCGACCCAAAAGTGCCTTCTGCACCCTGCGGAGCAGCCTGGTCAGTCCCGGACACCCAGGAAGAGGCCTGGCAACGTGCTGGGCACGGAAAGCCATGGGGAGTGCCTGGCTCTGTCCCCACAGTCTCTGCCATCCAGGCCATCCCATCCTTTCCCTGAGATGGGCGAGGAGGGTGACACCACTGCCCTATGAGGGCACAGAAAAAATCCACACACAGTCACAGGGGCACGCCAAGGGCTTGGTGACCACTGCCAGGGTGGTTGCACGGCAGAAGGAGGTTCCTGAGTCAGGGCCACCATGCTGGGGGAGCCCAGGGTACTCACGGTGACTCCAGCACCAAATGGGATTAGGCTGTCATGGCCGCGGCCCCTCTCTGTGCGCTGATTCTCAGTGACCGTCCCAAGGCCACATGGCCAGTCAGCACCCAGGGCAGGATGGGTGTCAGGCCCGTCAGAAGCAACACGTGTTGTGTTTCACAAATGGGAGAATCCAACAGAGGCTCCCCTGTGGCAAGCCTGGGGTGGGTGCACCGACAGTAAAGGTGGGTGGGCCCCTCTCTCAAGTTCCTCCAGAAGAAATGTTCCCCTCTGGTGGCCTTGGAGCCAGGATCAGCTGTTATTATTCCCATTTCACGGATGGGGAAACTGAGGCTGTGTGGAGAACACAGCAAGGGACAAGAAAGACATGGTCCTTGCTACCAGGAGGTGAGCCCACCGTCCCATCCTAGCTCTGCCATCTAATATGTTCATGTCCTGGCCGGGTGCCGTGGCTCACGCCTGTAATCCCAGCACTTTAGGAGGCTGAGGCGGGTGGATCACCTGAGGTCAGGAATTGGAGGTCAGGAGACTACCCTGGCTAACATGGTGAAACCCCATCTCTACTAAAAATACAAAAATTAGCTGGATATGGTGGTGCACACCTGTAGTCCCAGCTACTAGGGAGACTGAGGCATGAGAATTTTTCGAACCCTGGAGGCGGAGTTTACAGTGAGCCAAGATCGTGCCATTGCACTCTAGCCTGGGCGACAGAGCAGGACTGCATCATAAATAAATAAATAAATAAATAAGTAAGTAAGTAAGTAAGTAAGTAAGTAAGTAAGTAAGTAAGTTCATGTCCTCCTTGGTCCCACAGCAGCCTTGAGGTTTGAAGGTGGACCGCTTCCCTTAAGTCTTCTCTTGACTGGCTGAGCTACCAGGACTCCATCTGAGCCCTTCTTCACCCTGGTGGTCTGGTCCTGTGCACCCAAGACATGTGCCCTCCTTTTGTTCTGGATTCCAGTTCTAGGGGCCGGGGAGGGGGCTCTGGCCAGCAGGTCCCTGGTCTTAATACACCAGATGTCACACATGCACCTGCATGAGAATCTCTCTCCAAGCCACCTTCTCACCTGTCAGCCAGGTCTTGAACACCAATCAGTTTCCAAAGTCTCTTTCGGGGCAGGTGTTTCATAACCAGATTCTAATCTCTCAATAGGTGACTCTGTGGTATAAGAAGGTGACTGTCCAAGCTTGAGGATGGCATTGCAGAGACAGCCAGGTTTTGGAATCTCCCAAACTGGGTCTGCCCTCAGCTCTGCCACCTCCTTTGTGTCAAAGTTGTCAGAATTGGCCGGACACGGTGGCTCACGCCTGTTACCCCAGCACTTTGGGAGGCTGAGGAGGGTGGATCACCTGAGGTCAGGAGTTCTAGACCAGCCTGGCCAACATGGTGAAACCCCATCTCTACTAAAAATACAAAAATTAGCCAGGTGTGGTGGTGTGTGCCTGTAATCCCAGCTACTCGGGAGGCTGAGGCAGGAAAATTGCTTAAACCTGGGAGGTGGAGGTTTCAGTGAGCTGAGACTGTGCCATTGCACTCCAGCCTGGGTGACAGAGAGGGACTCTGTATCAAAAAGAAAAAAAAAAAAGTTGTCAGAATCAAAATGGAATCACGTGTGTTTAAAAAACCCTGACAGGCTGGGCGCACTTTGGGAGACTGAGATGGGTGGATCACTTGAGGTCAGGGGTTCAAGACCAGCCTAGTCAACATGGCGAAACCCCCGTCTCTACTAAAAACACAAAAAAACTAGCTGGGCATGGTGGTGTGCACCTGTAATCCCAGATACTGAGGAGGCTGAGGCAAGAGAATTGCTTGAACCCGGGAGGCAGAGGTTGCAGTAAGCCCAGACTCAGCCATTGTACTCCAGCCTGGGCGGCAGGAGCAAAACTCTATCTCAAAACAAAAACAAAAAACAAACAAACAAACAAAACCCCCTGAGAAATAGAGCCAGGAAAGGCCATGAAGAGAGGCTTCTTATATAAAAATGCCTGCTAACAAGAATGATCACAAAAGGCTCTAAAAAGCCACAACCTTGCACAAAGGCCATAGCGATCACACACCAAAAATACCTCTGTGAGGACATCTGCTCAGCAACTGCCTGTCCAACCTCGGGCTGGTGCCACCCTTGTTATTGATCCTTGTAGCCAGGGATAATTATCTCAAAACAATTACGTAATCCTCCTCATTTTTCCTTTAAAAACCTTTGTCTTTCTTTGTCCCTGAACATACACATCGTTTAATATGGCATGCGAATTCCCATTGCAATGCCCGATTCCTGAAGAAATATGATTTTCTTGTAGACAGCCCCTCTCTCCTTGTTATTTTATTATTATTTTTTGAGACATAGTCTCACTCTGTCACCCAGGCTGGAGTACAGTAGCACGATCTTGGCTCACTGCAACCTCTGCCTCCCGGGTTCAAGCGATTCTCCTGCTTCAGTCTCCTGAGTAGCTGGGATTACAGGTGCCTGCCAGCACACCTAGCTAATTTTTGTATTTTTAGTAGAGACGGGGTTTCATTGTGTCAGCCAGACTGGTTTTGAACTCTGGACCTCAAGTGATCAGCCCGTCTCAGTCTCTCAAAGTGCTAGGATTACAGGCGTGAGTCATGGTGCCTGGCCACTGATGGTCATTTAGGTTGATATCTGCAATACCTTCTCTGTCAAGCTTCAGTCTCTTTGTCCTTGGAGTGGGAAGATAAGACCATGCTCCTCCTGGGGTCAGTGAGCACTTATTATGGGCCAGGCATGGGGTATCCCCCTTTGAATTCCACAGCACTCCAAGGCAGGCAGCTACTCTCATCATCCTAGTTTACAAGGTGGGTTAGTTGGGACTCTGAAAGGTTAGGTGACTTATCCTAGGTCACATGGCTGGGCCAGGATTCAAACTCAGGCAGGCAGGCAGGCTCCAGTGTGTCTTCCCTACACTAATGAGGACCATGTGTGTGTCTGCCAGCGACCCAGAACAGAGTGTCCGTGCATGGACGGAGTCTCGCTCTATCGCCCAGGCTGGAGAGCAGTGGCGCGATCTCGGCTCACGACAACCTCCACCTCCCAGGTTTAATTGATCCTCTTACCTCAACCTCCCGAGTAGGTGGGAGGCGCGCACCACCACACCAGGCTAATTTTTGTATTTTTAGTAGAGATGGGGTTTCACCATGTTGGCCAGGCTGGTCTCGAACTCCTGACCTCAAGTGATCCACTTACCTTGGCTTCTCAAAGTCCTGGGATTACAGGCATGAGCCACCACGCCTGGCCAGCAATCGCCTTTTCTTGAATCAACATTATGAATAGAGTGTGGAGGCAGGGGATGGGCTGGGCCAGCACCACACAGGTGCCTGTCCCTCGAAGCTTCCTGTCCTGACAATGACGTGCTGGCCCTTCTCGGCCGTCCTTGGGTATTCAGACTACTCAACTGCTGAATTGTGCCCTCCAAAGACACTGAAGTCCCAGCCCTTGGTACCTATGTATAGGACAGTATTCAGACAGATGGTGTTTGCAGATGTAATCAAATTGAGATGAGGTCATACTGGAATAAGTGGGCCCTAAATCCAGTGACTGATGTCCTTATAAGAAGGCCATGTGGGCAGGGTGTAGTGGCTCATGCCTGTAATCCCAGCACTTTGGGAGGCCGAGGTGGGCATATCATCGAGACCATCCTGGCTAACACAGTGAAACCCCGTCTCTACTAAAAATACAAATAATAATAAAAAAAAAATAGCCGGGTGTGGTGGCAGGCGCCTGTAATCCCAGCTACTCGGAGGAGGCTGAGGCAAGAGAATGGCATGAACCTGAGAGGCAGAGCTTGCAGTGAGCCGAGTGAGCCACTGAACCTGCACTCCAGCCTAGGTGACAGAGCAAGACTCTCTCAAAAAAAAAAAAAAAAAAAAAAAAAAAGAAGTCCTTGTGAAATGTGAAGCCACAGAGATACAGAGACCCAGAGGAGAGGGTCGTGTGAGGATGGAGGCAGAGACTGGAGCGATGCGGCCACAAGCCAAGGCACACTTGGAGCCACCAGAAGCTGAAGGATTCTTGGCTCTGCTGACACTTTTTTTTTTTTTTCTGAGACAGGGTCTTGCTCTGTCACCCAGGCAGAAGTGCAGTGGTGTGATCATGACTCACTGCACCCTTGACCTCCTGGGCTCAGGTGATCCTCCCACAGCCTCCCTGGTAGCTAGGACTACAGGCACACGCCACCACACCTGACTAGTTTGTATTTTTGGTAGAGACAGGGTCTTGCTATGCTGCCAAGGCTGGTCTCGAACCCCTGGTATCAAGCAACCCAACCACCTTGGCCTCCCAGGACACTTGATTTCAGACTTTCAGCCTCCAGAAGGGTGAGAGAAGGAGATTCTGTTATAAGCCACCTGGTTTATGGTCACTAGTTATGGCAGGCCCAGGACACAAATACGTTGCCTTTCCCCAAACAGAGCCCACTCCCCGCCAGGCTCTGGCTTTGACCTCCAGGAAACCCCATGTCCAGATGGGGAAAGGTCCCACCCCAACACTCAGCACACTGGAGACACCCTCATTCCCTCTAGCTCTGTTTTCTTTAGGGGAAAAACACAAACTCCGGGGGCCGGGAGGAGTAACCTCTTTAAAGTCATCCCAGCCCAGCAGCCTAACACCGCCCAGCTGTGCCTGGCCCCGTGCTGAGAGCTCGTGCACTTCCTGACCTTTGTGTTTGCAGCCGCCCTGCCAGGCAGGGAACATCCCCGCTCCGCAGACCTGCAGACTGAGGCTCCTCAGGGCAGGCGGCAGAGCGGGACGGACTCCCGGGCTGCACTCCCCACCTGTATTCTTCCCAAGGCACCTTCTTGGCTGGCAGCCTTTTCTTTTTTTTTTTTTTTAATTTTATTATTATTATACTTTAAGTTTTAGGGTACGTGTGCACAATGTGCAGGTTTGTTACATATGTATACATGTGCCATGTTGGTGTGCCGCACACATTAACTCATCATTTAGCATTAGAAGAATCTTGGATGGAAGGAATGCTGCTTGGGATGTCAGAGTTCACACTGCAATGTGAAGCCCTGCCTGACACGGCCCCGGGTGGAGGAGCCCCAGGTGGAGGGGCCCCGGGTGGAGGAGCCCCAGGTGGAGGAGCCCCGGGTGGAGGAGCCCCCGGGAGGAGGAGCCCTGGGTGGAGGAGCCCCTGGGGAAGAGGAGCCGTGGGTGGAGGAGGCCTGGGAGGAGGAGGCCCGGGAGGAGGAGCCCCGGGAGGAGGAGCCCCCGGGGGGAGGAGCCCGAGGGGAGCCCCAGGTGGAGGAGCCCGGGGTGGAGGAGCCCCCGGGAGGAGGGGCCCCGGGTGGAGGAGCCCCAGGTGGAGGAGCCCCGGGAGGAGGAGCCCCGGGTGGAGGAGCCCCTGGGGAAGAGGAGCCGTGGGTGGAGGAGGCCTGGGAGGAGGAGGCCCGGGAGGAGGAGCCCCTGGGAGGAAGAGCCCCTGGTGGGAGGAGCCCGGGTGGAGCCCCAGGTGGAGGAGCCCGGGGTGGAGGAGCCCCTAGGGAGGAGGAGGAGCCGTGGGAGGAGGAGCCCTGGGAGGAGGAGGAGATGGGTGTGGGCTTGGTGTAGGATTTGGGGGTGTGGGATCTGGGGGCTTAGGCAGTGCTTTTTTACTCATTCTTTCATTGCTCTTCCAAACAGCCCTGGGAGGCAGGAATGACTATTCCCAGTCAGGAATTCAGAGCTGGCAGGGTAGGGAGGCAGGAAACAGCCCACCAAAACTTGGCCCGCGTTCCTGATGGCATACATTGAGCCCACAGAGCCGACTGTGGAGGTGATGTCGGCTCCTCTGGACACTGGTAAGGCCCCAGCTTCCCTCACGGAGGAGGGGCGTCCAAGCAGTGTGGCATCCACCAGCCATGCCCCCACTTCTGCTACCAAGGAATCTTCATCTGGAAAAAACTTGGTGGATTTCAGTGTCTTTTTTTTTTGGAGATGGAGTCTCGCTCCCGTCGCACAGGCTGGAGTGCAGTGGTGCAATCTCGGCTCACTGCAACCTCCACCTCCCAGGTTCAAGCGATTCTCCTTCCTCAGCCTCCTGAGTAGCTGGGATTACAGGCGTGCGCTACCACGCCTGGCTCATTTTTGTGTTTTTAGTAGAGACGGGGTTTCGCCACGTTGGCCAGGCTGGTCTCAAACTCCTGACCTCAGGTGATCTACCTACCTTGGCCTCCCAAAGTGCTGGGATTACAGGCATGAGCCACCGTGCTTGGCCAGCTTGGATCATTCTAATCTCTCCTGAAATGAAGGGGAAACCACTGCTGAGAGCCTCCGGAAAGGCTTGGTGGGCGGCACGGGTGCTGGGGGGTCCCAACTCTTCATGAGGGCACGAGGAGTCAGCTCCAGGTGTGCCGGGGCACCGAGTCTAGGGCAGGGTCCCCATCACTGAGTACCTGTTGTGCCCAGCCCAGGCCATGGCCTCCCCACCACAACCCCTCCAGCTGGGTAGCCTCCTCTCCATGCCACCGAGGTGGGCATGGAGGTTCTGAGTCCTGACGTCACCTTCAGGGTCACAGGCTGGTGAGGGGCAGGGCCAGGACCAACCTCAGAATCCTCATTCCAGACCCTGGTTTTCTCTACCCAAATCCTCCTGGAAGCAGCCCAGATCTTCCCACCTGAAGCCTGGGCTGAGGCTCACTGTTCCTCTGCCCTCTTTCTCGCCCCTGCCCTCTTTCTCAGCCCCTGCCCACAGCCTGCCCACCCCCTCCACCACACAGTCCTTGGGGGCTCAGGACTCTCCTGGCTCCCCGACCTGGGAATCCACCTTCCCAAGGCTGCCAGCAGGTTCACTTGGACACTGAGGATGCCTCTGCCCTGGCTGCTCGGAGGCTCTGGATGAGGCCCTCTGCCTGCAGGATAAATTCCAGATTTCCAAGCCTGGCATCCAAGACCCTCCAGTCTGAGCACAGTCTTCCACTTCTTCCGATTCTGCTTCGTCTCCCACCACGCCCTGCCAGGCCCCTCTCCCGCCACTCCCTGAACCAGGAGACAAAGTGCCCACTTGTTGCCTGGAAGATCTGGGCCTTTACCCAGGCTCTGCCCTCTGCCCGGGGTGCCCTGCTCCTTGTCCTCCGGCTGGGTTATTTTTTCAGTGATAATAATAATAATAACAATGGGTAGTAAAGTGTGATTCAGAGCATGGGCTGTGCAGCCAGAGGACCGCGGCTTCACCACTTAATAGATGTCGACCTTGGGCTGATTCCCTCTGCTTAACTGTGCCCCAGATTCCTCATCTGTGAAATGAGAATCCTCATCACATCTCCCTCCCTGGGTAACCACAGGCTCTAAACATATTCACAGCTGCAGGTGCTCACTCAGCCTTGGCCGTGACAGTGAGCTGGACTTTCTCCTCCTCCAAGGTGGCCTCTGGCCCCGCCATGCCCGCTGTCAGGTTCCCCCCAACCCCACCATGCAATCCTTTCTCTCCTTCACCCAACTTAGCCAACAGTCCCTGGCCCTCCTCCCTCCCCCTGCCCTGTGTCAGGGTCTCAGACTGTGCTTGTCTCCTCCGTCAGACTGGATGCTCAGGTCAACGTTCAGGCACATGTCAACACCCAGTGGACACTCATCTGCCCAAACGGAGCTGGGGATCCCTGATCCGGTGCTTCCTCTCCTGGGGGCTCTGTCTGCCCACAGGGCCTTCTCTCTCCCTCCTGGCCTTCTGGTCACCTGCCCCCCCATCCCTGACTCCTGCAGCCTGCCCCCTCCCACATCCTCCTTGGGCCCCAGTGCTCAGGTGCCGCTTCCCTCCTCTGTAAGCTCAGTCTCACCTTCTCCTGTCAGACCCGTGCTGCCCCCACCCTCTGGACCACAAAACCACCTTTGGCCAGCACTGCTTCTCCTGTTCCCTCTTAGAGCAAAACTCCGGAATGAGGTCAGGCATGGTGACTCATGCCTGTAATCCCAGCACTTTGGGAGGCCGAAGCAGGCAGATCACTTGAGGTCAGGAGTTCGAGACCAGCCTGACCAACATGGCGAAACCCTGTCTCTACTAAAAATACAAAAATTAGCCAGGCCTAGTGGCGGGTGCCTGTAGTCCCAGCTACTCGGGAGGCTGAGATGGGAGAATTGCTTGAACCCAGGAGGTGGAGGTTGCAGTGAGCCGAGATCACGCCACCGCACTCCAGCCTGGGTGACAGAGCAAGACTCCGTCTCAAAACAAAACAAAACAAAACTCTGTCCCCACCACTTTTCCATGGTCCTTCTGCCCAGGCCACCAGAGACTTCCATGGTACGCAATCCAATGGTCAAGTCCCGGCCTACACGGAGCTCAGTCCTTGAACACACTTGGTCCCTAAGAGAGGCCACTTAGAGCCTTTGTTTACCCTCTTCGGGTAATCTGGCTACATAAACTCTCCTAGGTGTGGTTCCTACTTGCCGCCCAGATGCCGCAGGGGTCATCCCATAGGAATTTCCAAGCCACATCTGGCCCTGGGGGTGTCTGATAAGGGATGAAAGATGTGTACAGATGGGAAGATGAGTCACCAAGCTGGTAGGTGGCTAAGCTGGATTCCTCGGAACTCCAAAGGTGACCTGTGATTTAGCAGAATAACTGGACGCAGGTGGGCAGGATCTGGTAAGGTCCCAGTAAGAAGTGGTAATAAGGTCGGGCGCGGTGGCTCACGCCTGTAATCCCAGCACTTTAGGAGGCCGAGGCGGGCGGATCACGAGGTCAGGAGATCGAGACCGTCCTGGCTAACACGGTGAAACCCCGTCTCTACTAAAAATACAAAAAAATTAGCCGGGCGTGGTGGTGGGCGCCTGTAGTCCCAGCTACTCGGAGAGGCTGAGGCAGGAGAATGGCGTGAACCCGGGAGGAGGAGCTTGCAGTGAGCTGAGATTGTGCCACTGCACTCCAGCCTGGGCGACAGAGGGAGACTCCGTCTCAAAAAAAAAAAAAAAAAAAAAAAAAGAAGTGGCAATAAATGGGAGGGTTATTATTATATTGTCTTCATCACATGAAGATCCAGAAGCTGGGAAATTTAGAGAACTAGAAAACCTAAAAATTCCCTCCCTGCCTATGTCCTAGAAATGCTAGATAAAAAATTACAGACATCTCCTATGATCGAGCTTGTAAGAAAGTGAGGAAAGTCAGGGGCCAGCATGATAATATTACAATTCTCCTTAAGATATATTTATATTATAACACATAAGATATAAGATGTAATAGCTGGAGTGCGGTGGAGTGATCTTGGCTCACTGCAACCTCCACCTCCCGAGTTCAAGCCGGTCTCCTGCTTCAGCCTCCCGAGTAGCTGGGATCACAGGCGTGCACCACCACGCCCAGCTAATTTTTGTATTTTTAGGAGAGACAAGGTTTCACCATGTGGGCCAGGCTGGTCTCGAACTCCTGACCTCAAGTGATCTGCCCACCTCGGCCTCCCAAAGTGCTGGAATTAACAGGCGTCAGCCACTGCACCTGGCCATATATAGGATATAATAGCACATTTAATACTGATATTACTGAAGGCCAGCATAGTGCTTGAAGTACACAGTTACACATATGGAGTGATATCTCCCTGCTTTCATGGATCAAGCCCTCTAGCCTGGCAGCAACCCCATATGGTAGACTGTTGCTGCCCCCCATTTCACAGATGAAGAAATTGAGCCTCCTTCTTGCCGATGGAGCTGGGTTCCAAGCCTAAGTAGTCTGGTCATAGAGTCCATGTTATTAACTATTATGATCTACTAGTTGCACTCTAACTAGCATAATAGTAACATTGCAGGAAATATTTTTTTCTTTTGAGACAAAGTCTTGCTCTGTAGCCCAGGGTGGAATGCAGTGGTGGGATCACGGCTCACTGCAACCTCCGCCTCCCAGGTTCAAGCGATTCTCCTGCCTCAGCCTCCCCAGTACCTGGGACTATAGGGGTGCACCACCACGCCCAGCTAATTTTTGTATTTTTAGTAGAGACGGGGTTTCACCTTGTTGGCCAGGCTGGTCTTGAACTCCTGACTTCAAGTGATCCGCATGCCTCAGCCTCCCAAAGTGTTGGGATTACAAGTGTGAGCCACTGCACCCGGCTAGGAAAATGTTTTAAACTAAAAACTCAGACAGGCCGGGCACGGTGGCTCACACCTGTAATCCCAGCACTTTGGGAGGCCAGGGCGGGCAGATCACCTGAGGTGAGGAGTTCGAGAACAGCCTGACCAACAAGGTGAAACCCCGTCTCTACTAAAAATACAAAAATTAGCCAGGTGTGGTGGTGGGCACCTGTAGTCCCAGCTACTCAGGAGGCTGAGGCAGGAGAATTGCTTGAACCCAGGAGGCGGAGGTTGCAGTGAGCCGAGATCGCGCCGCTGCACTCCAGCCTGGGCAACGGAGTGAGACTCCGTCTCAAAACAAAACAAAACAAAACCTCAGACATTAAGTGAAAGTGTGGCAGCCTTGTGGGGGTGGAGAGAGGGTGCTGAGACGGAGGGTTTATTAAACTGTGATAGCAGCCAGGAGATCAGGCCCAGAGCAAGCAGGATGCTGGGAGGTGAAACTGAATTCTCCACAGAACACCAGAGGGCTTGAGGGGCTGCAACCTTAATAAAATGTAGCCTAGAAAAAGATCTACCCACTGACAATAAGAGATGACAAGAAAAATTGTCTGGCTCCTCCTGAGCTTGAGGTAGGAAAAAGTGTGCAGTTCTCCTGAGGGCCTCTAGCCATGGGTCTGCTGTAGTCTGGGATTAGATTTGCATTTATAAAGCCTAACCCCACCGATGAGAAAAGTGGCCCCAGGCCCGTGACAGCCCTAGGCTGCCTGGGAGAGCAATGACAAAAATGCTCTGGATAGGGAAATCATCATTAACAATAATTTATCGTATATTTCAAAGCAGCTAGAAGAATTGTAATGTTCCAAATGCAAAGACAATATAAATGTTTGAAGCGATGGGTTTCCCGATTACCCGGATTTGATCAATACACGTTGTGTACAGGGGTCAAAATATCACACATACCCCAAAAGTATGTACGAGTGTTCTATATCAGCAACAATAAACAATGCTCTGGGAGGCATGCCCACGAGCTGGGGTTCTCACAGATAAAGCCTTGCTGGAGATAAACTCAGGATCCCAAATTACACAACACACAGAAACAGACCACCCTGAGGGAGGGACAAGCAAACACCACACACACCAGTAGGAAGTTCCTGAGAAACCATTGGAAGGAGACTGTAAAATTAAATTTGCCTCACATAATTAAAGACGTAAAAGAAGGAATCAAATATCGTATTTGCCGGGTGTGGTGCTTCACGCCTGTAATCCTAGCACTTTGGGAGGCCGAGGCGGGCAGATCATGAGATCAGGAGTTCAAGACCAGCCTGGCCAACATGGCAAAACTCCGTCTCTACTAAAAATACAAAAATTACTTTGGGAGGCCAAGGAAGGTGGATCACGAAGTCAGGAGTTCAAGACCAGCCTGACCAACATGGTGAAACCCTGTCTCTACTAAAAATTAGCTGGGCGTGGTGGTACGCACCTGTAATCCCAGCTACTCGGGAGGCTGAGGCAGGAGAATCGCTTGAACCTGGGAGGTGGAGGTTGCAGTGACTAAGCCAAGATTGCGCCACTGCAATCCAGCCTGGGTGACAGAGCCAGACTCCATCTCAAAACAAAACAAACAAACCAAAAAAATTAGCCAGGCGTGGTGGCACATACCTGTAATCTCAGCTACTTGGGAGGCTGAGGCAGGAGAAGCTTTTGATTCCGGGAGGCAGACGTTGCAGTGAGCCAAGTTAATGCCACTGCACCCCAGCCTGGGCGACAGAGTGAGACCCTGTCTCAAAAAAATAAAAACAACAACAACAAAACCCCACAAAAATAGAACAAGATGTTGTAAAAGCCAGGTGCCCAATAGGGGAACTTCTTTTTTTTCTTCTTGTTTTGAGACAGTCTCACTCTGTCGCCCAGGCTGGAGTGCAGTGGTGCGATCTCAGCTCACTGCAACCTCTTTCTCCTGGGTTCAAGGATTCTTGTAGCTGAGATTACAGGTGTGTGTTACCACACCTGGCTAATGTTTGTATTTTTAGTAGAGACGGGGTTTCACCATGTTGGCCAGCCTCCTCTCAAACTCCTGACCTCAGGTGATTCACCTGCCTTGGCCTCCCAGAGTGCTGGGATTACAGGCATGAGCCACCGTGCCCGGCCCCAATAGGGGAACTTCTGATGTGTGGCGTCATCACGGTGCTCCCCCAGGGAGAAAGGATGGTACCAAGGAAGCCAGGGCCCTGGGCACAGGGCCTGCAAGTGGAACCGTCTTTCTGGGCACTATCTGGGTTGGAAGAGGACAAAGCTAGGCGGAAGGGGCATCACGTATCTCGGCTTTGATTCCAGCCCCTCCCTTGGTGCTTGGGATTCTGTGTAGAAGTTCTGAGCAACTCCAGCACGTGCCTGGGCATGTCTGAGAGGGTGTCAGGCACCACAGCCCACGCCTGGCAGAGTCACAGTGGCTATGAGCGTGGCTTTCACTTGGGAGAGGGGTGTGGCTTTCACTGGGGAGAGGGGTGTGGCTTTCACTGGCGAGAGGGGTGTGGCTTTCACTGGCTTCTCTGAAAGGGCAAGGCTCCCACCTTAAGGAGAAGCTGAGGGATAAGCATGGCCCTTCTCTATGGAGCATCCACAGATTTGGGGTGGAGGAGGGAAAACATTTTTGTGATTAAATACACATGGCTCTGTTCCAGACAGAGGAGAAATCCTTTTTTGTTTGTTTGTTTGTTTTGAGATGGGGTCTTGCTCTGTCCATTCAGGTCTCTGCTGTCCATTTTACAGATGGTAAGACTGAGGCCTTGCACAGGAGTGGGATATGTAGGGTCACCGGCAGAGCAGGACTGTCCCAGTGCATGGGGTAAAGGACACATGCTCACTCACGGAGGCCCTACTGGGTGTTGGCACTGTGTACCCATCTACCCTCTGACCTGGGGCAGACCTACAGGCCAGAATTTCCACCCACATTTTTCAGAAGAGGAACTGGAGGCTCCGAGGGAAAGCTGACTTGCCCGGGTTGTAGGGTGAGTGAGTGGAAGGGCTGAGATCAGAGCCCAGCTGTGACTCTAGAGCCACACGCTTCCCACGGTCAGTAACCCACCAGGGGCGCCTACTTCGTGCCAGGCCCTGAGTCCCAGGCTGCCACTTCCCTTCCCCTGAGAGCCACCAGAGGGCAGTAAAGGGAGGCTCCAGAATCCCCAGGAGGGAGGAGGCCTGAGCCAGGGCCTGGAAGGATGACCTCACCCAGCACGGCCAAGTGGAGCACAGACCAGAGCGACAGGAAGGGGCTGCTCCCCCACTGTGGACGATGACATCGGCTCGGCCCTGTGCTCTGCACCCACACCCGCTGTCTGCCCCTAACCTCACAACAGTGCCCTGGGCAGAGGGCTGGGGGCGGGTGCATGCTGGGCAGCGCCAGGCAGCACAGGCAGTTGGACCGCAGGCAGGAGGTGACCCTCGGGCCTCCTGACCCTGGTCCCCAGGGCTCTTTGCCCTTCCCCATCATCCCCAGGACATTTTCTTTTGAGTCTCGCTCTGTTGCCTAGGCTGGAGTACAATGGCTCGAGCTTGGTTCACTGCAACCTCCACCTCCCGGGTTCCAGTGATTCTCCTGCTTCAGCCTCCTGAGTAGCTGGGACTACTCAGCTGCTGCCACCACGCCCAGCTAATTTTTGTATTTTTTTTTGGTAGAGACAGGGTTTCACCATGTTGGCCAGGCTGGTCTTGAACTCCTGACCTCAGGTGATCCACCCACCTCAGCCTCCCAAAGTGCTGGGATTACAGGCGTAAGCCACCGTGCCTGGCCATCACCAGCACATTTTCTACCACTCTTGAGGCTGGGTCAGCCTGGCCTCACTGGGCTCACAGCTCAGGCTCTGTGGGCACTGGGGTGGGGGCTGGGGTGGCCACAGGCGGCTTGTTTAACTGAAAAGCCCCAGGCCCCTCCTCAGCCCACCCCTCTGGCCTGGGCCCTCCCAGACCCTCAATCAATTCCAGAAGTCCTCGTTTCGACATCCCCACCCAGTCCGGGGGCACACCCCACCTGTCGCTGCAGTCAAAGCCAATGAAACCAACCCCCGCGAGGGGCCCAGCCACTGTTCCTGGGCTAGGGCTTCTGACGAAGGATCGGGCTGGCCCCTCTTCAGCCATCCATGAACCCTATCAAGGATGACAGGGGTGGACACAGTTGCTCATCCACAGAAGCTGCTTCCATTACCCGGCTGGCTCGTGAGTAGGTTTCTCATCTTACTGATGGGGAGACTGAGGCTCAGGACGTAGCTAATGAGCCATGGGGAGGGGAGAGGGGGTGACTCTGCAGCCAGGGCTTGGGGCCCCAGAGGGACTGGATCTGAGGCCGATTAGACGACCTGCCTTCAGGGGTCCCCAAGGGTCCATGAGTTGCCCTTTGTTGGGGCCTGAGGCAGGGTGGGCTGGGAGGGTGGACACAGTTTCCTGGCTCCTCCCAGCCCCTGCCCTCCTTCGGGGTGCTGGGTGTGGGAGGAAGGCTTTGCCCAGCCACCTGGCCCTGGCCCCAAGGGGGCTCCTCATTCAGATCTTCTCAGCAGTTTCTGGTTCTGAGTAACCTACGTCTGGGCCCTCTGTCTTGTGGTTCTGGGTGTGGGTGGCAGATGGGGTGGGGGCCAAGGCAAGAAGCCTCTTCCTCAGGAGCTGGGGCTGCCAGGTGGCCCTCAAGGTGGGTGGCTATCTCGACTACAAACTCTGTCGCTCCCCAAGCACTGGCTTGGCCCACGTGGATTTCCCCAGACTCAAGGGGCAGATGACAGGAAGGGGCTCTCCAGGGCTTCACTGCAGGGATAAGGCCAGAGGGTGGCCATGCAGTTAGAAGCTCCCAGCTTCTTGCAGGGAGCCTGAGCAATCAGCTCCCAGGGTGTCTGAGAGGAGAGGCAGGGGACCCAGGGGCCTCTTTGAAACCTCCTGAGTGAATGAAAGCAGAGGCTGGCTTCCTGGCGGAAGGCTCTGTCCTTGGAAGCCAGGCTCAGTTCATGTCCACATGCTCACCCTTCACTTAGTCTGGGATGATCTTCCCTTAAGCCTGGTCTGGTTGGCCAACTCCTATTCATCCTGCAAAACCCTTCTTGGAGTAACCTAATCCACCAAAGTGTTCTCCACAGCCCTGCCCCACCACACACACATCTATGTTTAGAGGACAGTACTGTCCAGGCCTCCCGCTACAGTGGGCACATTCCCTAGTGGGCTCAGAGAGGCCTTGGGTGGCCCTGCAGAATGAGAGCGGCAATTTCCTTAGGTGGCTCCTGTAATTATAACATGGCTTAGCAGCTACTTAGCTCTGACCACACACCAGGTACCGTGCTTGTCTCTGCGACATTCCCGGGTCAAGACAGCCATCTGCAGCCTCCTTTTAACTCAAGTATTTCTTGAGAACCTCTTATGTGCCAGCCCTGAGCTAAGGGCTGGATTCAAATCTGACCTTGGCCAAATCAGTCACCCCATGCCAGCCTCCGTGTCTTTACCAGGCTTTCATAATTGCTCTGTGAAAAAGCAGAGTGTGGGGGGTAGGGGGTCTTCATTTCACCTATGGGCACAGAGAGGCCAGCGGGGACACATGGTGGAATCCAGAGCCCTGCACCAGAGGCTATGTCCAGGCAGCTGACAGCCACGGAGGAAGGTGGATGAAGAGCTCTGGCCGGGGCCTGGATGGGCCTCCTCCCCCTCCCCCTCCTCCTCCCCCCATTCTCTCCACCCTCTGCCTATGGCATCCCCTGTATTAGAATATACATAAGGAGGAAATTCACCTGAGCTCAGTGACCGTGACACTGCCTTCCCATAATCTGCCTGGCACTGTGGCCAGAGGCCATCCTGGAGGGTCCTCTCAGCTTTGGGGCCAGCAGAGCAAGGCAGTGTGGCTAACCTTGACCCTAGCATGCAGGCCTCTCCGCCTGGTTGGGCTGGCTCCTCTCCTGAGGACATCTCAGCTCTGCTGGCCACGCCCCTCTGTAACTCAGTGGGCCAGTGGTGAGGCAGGTCCATGGCCACGTGGAGCAGGTTCCCTCTGTGCTGTCTCCCAGGCCCTGCAGATTCCTACTGTTGCCGGCTCCTCCCTCCAGCCACTGTTCTCTCAGGCCACGGCTCTGGCCACAGCATCCCTTCCACTTTGGCCTCCCTGTGGCTGGGCTTCCTCCTCCTGCCTGCCCTCCAGGCTATGGCCACAGGGACCTCTGAACAGGGCAGTTTGCCCACATCATCTCCTGCCTCAGCCCTCCGTGAGCCCCACAGCCCCCTCTGCACAGCTACACAAGGCACGGGTGTCTCCCTGGGACTCAGTGGCTGCTCTATCCCAGCAGGGCCCCTGGTCCCATAAGGCTGGAAAACACAGAGTCAAACAAAGTTCACCAGCCATCCTTGCCTCCCCAGAGCTGTGCCTGCACTGTCTGCTGGACTCTTCAAAATGGGATGTTGGAGTGCAGTGGCGCAATCTTGGCTCACTGCGACCTCTGCCTTCCGGTTTCAAGTGATTCTCCCGCCTCAGCTTCCTGAGTAGCTGGGATTACAGGCACCCACCATCATGCCCGGCTAATTTTTGTATTTTTAGTAGAGACGGGGTTTCACCACGTTGGCCAGGCTGGTCTCAAACTGCTGACCTCATGATCTGCCCGCCTCGGCCTCCCAAAGTTCTGGGATTAGAGGCATGAGCCACTGCGCCTGGCCTCCCAAACTTTTTTTTTTAACTAACATTTTGCAAAGCACTTCCCAGAGTTCCCAGGAACCCAGTCAAAGGAAGGCTGGCCCGCCGGGTGAACAGCCACCATCCTGCGGATTCCGACTGTGTGGCAGGCACGTGCCGAGCCCTTCATGGGCTGGTGTCATTTGAGCCTCACATAGAGGCCAGGAGAGGAGGATCAGCACCTCAGCTCTGCAGAGGCAGGGGCCGAGAGAGAAGAGACTCAGGGACCACTGGCGGCACAGTAGGGTGAGGAAGGCAGAGCCGCTGCGGTGCTAGCCTGGCAGACAATCGTGGCCCTGGAATGCCAGGGTCCAGTGAGAGCTGCATGACGGATGCATGAATGTGGAGACCACATTGTAGTCCGACCCTGCTCTGTCCAGGTCCCGCAGCCTGTGCCCCTGCCCTGCCCTGCCCTGCCCCAGGCTCTCAAATCCCACCTTGTCTCCTTCCTCTGTCACACACTGCCACCACTGTGTCACCTTGAGTTCTTGGGGACTCTGAGCCTCTAGGCAGGCAGCTAGGCTCTGGCAGGGAGCCAGGAACCTGCCCTGGTGTGTGTGTGGGGGGGTCTCAGGCCAGATGTCCATCCCCTACCCTCCCAACCAGGGGATCTGCAGCTCAGAGAGACATCCCAGCCCACCTGCTGTGGTGGGCAGGCATGGGAAGACGCAGCAGCTCCCACGGGAAAGTCGGGCACCCAGGGTGGGGAGGACAAAGGCTGGTGAGCCCTGCTATGGGACCTCCATGGAGGCAGCGCTGCCACAGCTGCAGCTCTGGGATGCCCACCTCCTGGCTGGGCTGTGGCAGGACCCCTTGCTGCCCCACCAGGCGGGGACCTGCCCTCCTGTTAGGTTCAGACGCTTGCTTCTGTCCCCATCCCCCATCCTTCCCCATCCCCCCTTTCCTTCTACTAAACGTGCACTTTAGGGTGGGAGAGGGGCATGCCATTCCAGGGGCTGTGCCCGGCATTTTCTATACATCCTCACAGGAAGCCACGGGGCAGGTGCCCTTCTGCCCATTTCAAAGATGAAGTATCTGAGACTCAGAGAGGTAGAGCAAACTGTCAAAAGTTGCACAGCTGGAAAGTGGTGGAGCTGGGACTTGAACCCTGGACCCTGTGACCCTAAAGGGCCACATCAGTATCTGTGCCCTACGGCCCCGAGCACCCTCCATTCTGAGAAACGTTTGTTGAGTGAATAAAGTAGAAAGCCCCAAATCACAGCAGCTCCCAGGAGGGACTGACATCAGTGCTCACCCCACCAAACCCACTCACTCAGGCTGAGGTCCAGCCCTCCCTCCCCGTGGGTCTCTCGCCATCCTACTCACCTTCCCCCAAGTCTGCAGCCACACTGCACTCACCCTTGCCCACACACCTGCCCCCTTCATAGCCACCCTTCAGCACAGTGGCACCTGTACAAGCCCTCAGGCTGGGCCGGCGTCTTCCCCCGGCTTCCCGAGCCCCAGGCTTCCCTCTGCGAAAGTTCCAATCACACCATGGCTCTATGTCTTCTGACCAGCCTGCCCCATCAGACTGAGTGTCCCAGAGGGGAGAGGCTGAGTCTTACTATTATTATTATTTTGAGACGGAGTTTCGCTCTTGTTGCCCAGGCTGGAATGCAATGGGGCGATCTCGGCTCACGGCAACCTGCGCCTCCTGGGTTCAAGCGCTTCTCTTCCCTCGGCCTCCTCAGTAGCTGGGATTACAGGTATGCACCACAATGCCTAGCTAATTTTTTTTTTTTTTTTTGTATTTTTAGTAGAGATGGGGCTTCTCCATGTTGGTCCAGTTGGTCTCAAACTCCTGACCTCAGGTGATCCACCGCCTTGGCCTCCCAAGGTGCTGGGATTACAGGCATGAGTCACTGCACCTGGCCGAGGCTGTGTCTTTGTGGCAGTTGCCCCCCAGTGTTACTGGGCTCTCAGTGCATGCTCAGAGTCACTGGAGGGACTCTAAAAATTTGAAAAATACAAAAACGATGGAAGAAGAAACAAACCACCAGAGAAATTACTGCTCCCCATCTCAGTACGTTTCATTTGGGTCTTTTTTCATTTGGGTTTCAATTGCATTGTCTGTGCATTTGTGGGACACCACTGTAAGCATCCTAAGAACACAAGCCTGCCCCTGCCCGCCTCCCTCGCAGGAATAAATGCTGCGTTTGCAGAATGGACCTGGGGTGGCCCCACGCATCTCCTGAGGTCTAGGAGAGTGGGGAGTCACTCAGGGTGGTCACTCAGCTACAAGGGGAGAGGCTCAGATCTGGAGGCCGGTGCTCCTGACCCCCCAGGGCGCTGACTCCCATGGCAGTCTCTTTCAAGGCCCCAGAAATCTTAATTTTCCACTGTCCAGCTGACCATCCATCATCCTGGAAGGCCAGGAAACCAGAGACCCCGCCTGCACAGATGGTTCACAGAAGCAGCGAGTGCCCCACCCGCGTGCACCCTGCAGGCTTCCTCCTGTCCCCTAACGCAGGTGCCCTGATGTCTGTCACTCACTCGTGCTCTACATTCATTGAAGGCTGCTGGGGTCCCACTCTGTGCCAGCCCCTAGCTGAGCCCTGGGACCCAGAGATGAATCACACAGAGCAGCCCCAGGCTGTCGGGGAGACCTGGGAACAGGACAGAGAAGCTCTGCATGACATGCGCTGGCCCAAAGGCATGAGCAGAGGCCAGGGTGAGATGGCACTGGGAGGGCCGTGGGTCCGCCCGGCCTGCGGTGAACAGGAGGCAGCCAGGAAGGCTTTCTAGAGGAGGATGCCTTCCAGCAGCGGCTTAAAGAACTAGCAGGCAGGGCGCGGTGGCTCACACCTGTAATCCCGGCACTTTGGGAGGCAGAGGTGGGTGGATCACCTGAGATCGGGAGTTTGAGACCAGCCTGGCCAACATGGTGAAACTCCATCTCTACTAAAAATACAAAAGTAAGCCAGGTGTGGTGGCGCGCGCCTGTAATCCCAGCTACTCGGGAGGCTCAGGCAGGAGAATCGCTGGAGGCAGAGGTCGCAGTGAGCCGAGATTGCGCCACTGCACTCAAGCCTGAACAACAAGAA
This sequence comes from Nomascus leucogenys, assembly GCF_006542625.1. Classification (NCBI taxonomy): domain Eukaryota; kingdom Metazoa; phylum Chordata; class Mammalia; order Primates; family Hylobatidae; genus Nomascus; species Nomascus leucogenys. The sequence continues at coordinate 5,770,951 of NC_044387.1, forward strand.
TGATACTCCATCTCAAAAAAAAAAAAAAAAAAAAAAAAAAAAAGCCAGCAGAAGCCCAGCAGGTGAAGGATGACAGGAAAATCAGACTAGGCGTAGGAACGGCAGGAGGAAGGCCCAGAGGAGAGAAGGCTGAGAGTGAGCAGGAAGAGACTGCATGTCCGGGCAGGTGGTGAGCGGGTGCAACAAGGGCCCAGCCCAGGACTGGGCATTGGAGATGACCTGACCACCCATGGGGTTCTCATCAAGAGCCTGCATGCAGCCCGCTCCCTCTCACAGCTGCTGCATGCGTGATTCTGGGGACCAGCACTTCCCTTCAGAACTCTAAGCACCTTAGGCAAAACTTCCACCTTAAAACCAGCCGGTCCTTGAGGCCCCCAGCACCAGCTCCTGGTTATTCACTGGACAAGCCAATGCAAAACCTGCCAGGGCCTCTCTGGAAACTGGAGCCGGTGCAAAGGCTGATCCGTGCCCGCAGGCTTTGGTGGATGTGAGGCTGTGATCAAGAATAAGGACACAGGTGTGATCCTTGCTTGCTCAGAGAAAAAGCCAAGTTTATCCCGAATTCACAAATTAGAGACTGAGGCTCAGAGAGGTGAAGCACCTGTCCAAGGTCACACAGCATGTGAGCAGGCCCAGGCACTGAGCCCACCCCTCTGATTCTCCTTACCATGGCATAAGCTCCCCTAGGGCAGGTCCATCTGACACGTCCCCCGCTGGTCCCTGGAGCCTTGAGTGCTGGCCTGTGGCCAGGGCACCCAGAATGTTTTTTATGAATGAGTGAACAAAAGAATCTGAAACCCCTTGCCCTTCGTCCCACCCCACGCAGCAGTAGGAAGAAGCCATCTGCTACTGTTTTTTGTTATTGCTGCTACTCTAAAAATCGAAAGCACAAACCTGAAGTCACAGCACTGTGTCACATCAGGGCGGACAGACACCCCAGTCCTGATTCAGGGCTGAAACGGAGTGGGGTTCCTCCAGGGCAGGGGCACACAGCAGGGTCTTGGAGTCAGACAGACCAGGGCCAAACCTCTGCTCAGCCGCTAAGGGCTACGAGACCCTACACGCCGCGCCCCCTCTCCATGCCCAGGTGTCCCCACCGCTAAAACCAGACGCAAAGAGTGCCTACCTTGCTGGGTGCCGAGAGGACTCGGGAGGTGGGATGCTGCCAGGGTGGGCACAGGTGGAATCCTAGCCCACGGGTCTCCTCTGCCTGCGACCTTGGCTGAGGTCTGCACCCTCCTGGGGGTGAGCTCTGAAACCCTGCTCAGCACTAAGCACGCTGGATGCCTGGCCCTGTGGGCAGCCGAATGGCTTACACATTAGGAGGTGTTCGCATGGCCAAAGGGCAGAGGGGGCCCAGGAGCTTGAGGGCAGGTGGCTCACTGGGCTCCCCCATGACTCAGCAGAACTCAGGCTGCAGGCTCGGGTGGGATCTGCCCCCGACTGCACCCTGCGCAGGGAAGCCCAGCTGCTGGCTGATAAATATTTTATCACTGCTCACAGAGCAGTCCCCAGGAAGGCGCCTGCAGCCTCTAAGCCCACAGAGCACCCCTTCCTGCCTGGACAGAAGGAACTGGCCAGGTCCAAGGTGCAGGGTGGGGTCAGGAGCCCAGACAGCTCATTCCTGCCCTGCTGACTTCAGGTCAGCTCAGCACACGCCCCTAAGCCCCACCCACACTCCACTCCGCCCCATGTTGGGTGCTGGGCTCAGACTGCTATGCCCCTTGGACAGCCCCCCTCCTCCTCTTCACCCCACCTACGACACCAGTCCTCTGCCCGTTGGCCCAGTCAAATCCCCCATCCTGCTGGCCCAGGGCCATTGCCACCTCCTTTAGGAAGCATTCCTGGATCCTCCCTTTCTGTTGTGTGACTGAGGGGAGGCCCATCACACTCTCTGAGCCAGTTTTTTCTTTTTTCTTCTCTTCTCTTCTTTTTCTTTCTTTCTTTCTCTTTCTTTTTTTTTCTTTTTTTTTTTTTGAGACAGGGTCTCACTCTGTTGCCCAGGCTGAAAAGCAGTGGCGCAATCATAGCTCACTGCAGCCTTGACCTCCCGGGCTCAGGTGATCCTCCCACCTCAGCCTCCCGAGTAGCTAAGACCACAAGTGCATGCCACCATGCCCGGCTCACTCATTTTTTTTTTGTATTTTTAATAGAGACTGGGTCTTGCTATGTTGCCCAGGCTTGGCTTAAACTCCTGGGCTCAAGTGATCTGCCCGCCTTGACCTCCTAAAGTGCTGGGGTTACTGATGTGAGCCCCTGCACCCAGCCTTTTTTGTTTTTGATTTTTCTTTTTCTTTTCACTGTCCCAGGTTCAGTAACTTGCCCATCTGAGCCAGTTTCTACAACGGAGCTAAGGATCCCCACTCATGGGGGACAAAATGAGATTGTGCCAATCAAGTTCTCCCAGCACCTCGCCCACACAGAGACTCATTCTATTTGGGGGAAACCGAACATCAGGAATCAAATCATAAACATGACTGAGTGTGGCTAGGAGTGGGGCACAGGACTGCAGAGAATCTGGCTCCTGTCTGCAAGGATCCACAATTTAATCAGGATATGTGACCTAAATAATAATAATAATAATACTAATAACAACAACAGTAACAATAGCCACCGAGTTTTAAGCCCCGCCACATGCCAGACACTTCACATCCCATCTCCTCGTTTACTCCTCCCAGAACCCCTAGGACATGGGTTGCTTCTTGCTCCCATTTGACAGCAGAGCAGGAAACTGAGATGCAGAGAGGGTGAGAGCCCTGCCTGGGGTCACACAGCTTTTCACATCATTGTGCACGTGAAGGCCCCACTGAAAGGGGGGCTCCAAGACAAATGACAGAACATCCATGGGACAGATACTGTGCAGCTGCTAAAAACTCAGCATGACTGCTCATGAGCTCCTGGGCTGCTTAGGGACAGGGAAGATGCTCACGATATCACATCCAGTGAAAAAGGCAGAACAGGCCAGACGTGGTGGCTCATGCCTGTAATCCCAGCACTTTGGGAGGCCAAGGCAGGAGGAAAGTTTGAGCCTAGGAGTTCAAAACCAGCCTGGGCAATGTGGCAAAACCCCATTTCTTTCTTTTTTTTTTGAGACAGCATCTTGCTCTGTCACCTGGGCTGGAGTGCAGTGGCGAGATCTCGGCTCACTGCAACCTCTGCCTCCCAGGTTCAAGCAATTCTCCTGCCTCAGCCTCCCGTGTAGCTGGGATTACAGGTGTACACCACCATGCCCGGCTAATTTTTGTATTTTTTAGTAGAGACTGGGTTTCACCATGTTGGCCAAGCTGGTCTTGAACTTTTTTTTTTTCTTTTTTTTTTAGACGGAGTCTCTCTCTGTCGCCCAGGCTGGAGTGCAGTGGTGATCTTGGCTCACTGCAACCTCTGCCTCCCGGGTTCATGCCATTCTCCTGCCTCAGCCTCCCTAGTAGCTGGGACTACAGGTGCCCGCCACCACGCCCAGCTAATTTATGTATTTTTAGTGGAGACGGGGTTTCACCGTGTTAGCCAGGATGGTCTCGATCTCCTGACCTTGTGATCCGCCCGCCTCAGCCTCCCAAAGTGCTGGGATTACAGGCGTGAGCCACCCCACTCGGCCTGGTCTTGAACTCTTGACCTCAGGCGATCCACCCACCTCGGCCTCCCAAAGTGCTGGGCTTACAGGCATGAGCCACTGCGCCCGGCTGCAAAACCTCATTTCTACAAAAAAACAAAAATAAAAATAAACCTAAAAAACCAAAAACCAAAAACAAATAAAAACATTGGTAGGGTGTGGTAGTGCGTGCCTGTGGTCCCAGCTACCTGGAATGCGGTGATTGTGTGATTGTGCCACTGCACTCTAGCCTGGGCGAAAGAGCAAGGCACTGTCTAAAAAAAAAAAAAAAAAAAAAAAAAAGAAAAGAAAAGAAGAAGAAAGCAGGATACAGAACCGTAGAGCTGTAGGTGTGGTGCTGCAATGACGCTATGCAACAGGACTTCTACCTCAGAACAAATTGACTGGAAATGAATATGTTTAGGGAGAGAGGCTGCAGGCAGAATCAGAGCCCGTTCTCCAGTCTCTGTCCAATATGGTGATGTTGGTTTTATGTTTAAAATTTCCCTTAGAAAGAGGATTTGTCCACCCCAAGGCTTTTTGAGCAGCTACTGTCTGTCCTCTTTGTTGGGCATTGTTCTCCTCTCGCAGCCTCAGGTGTGGCCTGTGGAAGGCATAAGTAGAACATGGGCCCACCCTCTCCCAGCCGTAGGTAGATCTCCTGGCCCCTCCACCACGGCACAGCCAAAGCCACGCTCAGGATCTTCTCCCTGTCTTCCCTTGCCATGTGAGGTCGATTTACCAGGGACCATCACCACCACCCACCCAAGCCCTAGACTAACAGTCATAGGGGCTTAGAGAGTAGTGAGCTCTCCGTTACTGAGAATAATCAAGTAGGGAGCCACACATCTATCCACCAAGAAGTGGCCACAACGGATAGCTTTCTGTTCATCTAAATCAGACCCAAATGCCTTACCAGTGGGTGACCCTGGACAAGATACTGATATCTTTGTATCCTGCCTTCCTGGTCTGTACAATGGGATGAGGATAGAACAGTGAACTCAGAGGCTGTTCAGAGGGTTAAAAGAGGGCAAGTAGGTAAACTTCTAAGATGCTGTCCAGTGCCTCCCAAGAGCTGCCTAGGCACTGGCCATTATTATTTGGCAGCTTTATCCTACTCACCCCAGGAGCTATGCAGGTAGAAATCAAAATTCCTGTTTCACAGATGAAAAAACTAAGGCACGGAGAGTAACACCCTCAGACTCAAAGGGGCTGTAAGCAGTGGAACCAGGGCCAGAACTCGGGTCTTCTGGCACTAAGTGGGGGATATGCCCCCAGGCTAGGTCCTCTCTCCCTTCATGTCTCTGGCCTGGATTCTCTTCTGGGCACTAGGTGGATTACTTTTGCTGGGGAAACTGCTTTTGCAACCCAGTGAAGGCCTTTAACCAACCCAGCAGATGGCACAGAAAGCACAGCCTTAAGAACCTTCCAGAAAATGAGCAGGACTCATGCTGGGGTCAGAGGAGCCCGCCATGGTGGTTCCTGATGGCAAGGCTCTGTGGCGGTATTTCCTGACCTTCGCGCATGCTGTGTGGTGGGGTGGAGCATGCAGACCCAGGTTTGAGTCACAGCCCTGCCCCCTTGCTATGGCTCTGGGCAGTCACTTGGTCTCCCTGAGCCTCAGTTTGCCCACCTGTCAACTGGGCAGGGCCACGCCCACCTCGTGGGCTGGCTGGGAGGAGTAGGTGAGACAGTGCCTGCGAAGGTCTATGCACAGGGGCTGGCTGGCAGGACAGGAGCTCAGAAGATGGCAGGCAGCCCCTCCCTTCCAGAGGGGAGCCCACGCTTGGGAGTCAGAACTCAGGACAGCAATGTCCTCTGTGCCGAGACAAATACGTGTGTTTTCTTGACATCTTTTATTTTATTTATTTATTTATTTATTTATTTATTTAGAGACAGTGTCTCACTCTGTCTTGCCCAGGCTCGAGTGCACTCGCGCAATCTCAGCTCACTACAGCCTCTGCCTCCTGGGTTCAAGCAATTCTCGTGTCTCAGCCTCTCAAGTAGCTGGGACTACAGGCATGTGCCACCACGCCTGGCTAATTTTGTATTTTTAGTAGAGATGGGGTTTCACCATGCTGGCCAGCCTGCTCTCGAACTCCTGACCCCAGGTGATCCACCTGCCTCAACCTCCCAAACTGCTGGGATTACAGGGATGAGCCACCGTGCCCGGCCATCTTGACATCTTTTAAACAAGGACTTGGCCCTGCCCCATCCCCACTTGCCCCAGCATGTGGGTACTGCTGTAACACAATAGCAAACTCCATCTCTGTCCCTACTCCTCTGGGGCAGGGGACAGAAGGGCACACGCATCAGTTGAGGGCTTCCTTGTGCCAGGCCCAGAGTGAGCACTGTATTCATCTCATTGCCCGTACCCTTAGGGCCACCCCAACATTAACATTAATACCAATACCAACACCACGGCTGATGCCAAGGCAGGGTTATCACAGGATCACGACACTACAAGACCACAGCACTACAAGACTAGGCACCACAGGGCTATGTCACTAGAAGAGCACATCACTATAGCAAGACCACGTGGCTACAGAATGACATTACTACTTTACACAACTCACAGGGAACAGTCCTAACTGGGACCGTTCAAGCCCAACATGAAGTCGCTTAACTCTCACAGCAGCCTACAGCCTACAGTGCGGCAGGAATCACTATTTCTTCGATGAAGAAGTGGAGGCAGACAGAGGTTAAGTAACTTGCCAAGATCTCCTGAGAGGTGGGACAGGATTCGAACCCAGGCAGCTGGCTCCAGAACCCACCCCCTCAGTCACCTAAGCTGTTTATTCCAATCTGCACCTTGCAATGAGAGAACTGAAGCTCAGGGAGCTTAGACAGTCTTCCCACGGTAGGTGGCCCTAACTCTGGGATCCCTAACCTTTCCCCTCTCCCTGGCTCCTGAAGGCTCCTCCTGCTGGGCCACCAGAAGCTGAGGGTCCGAGGGTCTGCAGCCAAGCCTCTGGGTGGCAGCAGCACCAGGGCTGCTCTCCCAGACTGAGGGTTTCTGAAGTCACCGAGAAATATGCTCACCAGACTTCCAAGCCCCCGTGCCACCACGTGCTCCCCAGCAAGATTCAATTTTAAGACACAAGAAAAAAGAGAGATGTGGTTAAAATAAAAAATGAGGGCTGTCTTGTCACCAAGAAGCCACCTCTTTGTTCAGCTAAACCATGTCTTCATAATGGCCCAAGATTCTGATTCACATTTCTTGCGTCTAATCCAAGAGATGGCTGGTCCTGTTCAGCACTGGCCCCCTGCGGCCCCCCTGGGCTTCAGGATGAGGGTCTTGAAGCAGGATGCCCTGACCCTGCTGTTTGAGCCTATGGGCGACCCACACCGCCATCTGATCTGGATAGCACCGCATTCACACGGCATCGGTAGCCTGTCCGTTTCTGCGTGGGTCTTTCTATCTTGAGGGGACCTCCTTCCATCTGTGGGGCCTGGGGAAGGTCTTCATGAATGAGTAAATGAATGAATGAATGAATGAATGCCTCTCCTTCTCTACGGGAGTCTCATGAGAGCTCTGTTCTTCTCACACATGTCCCAGAAGACGGTTTTGTTCACATCCACAAACGTCCACAACTTGGGGCACCCGGAGAGGGGCTGGTGTTCCTATTTCCTTCTCGTCACCCGCCCCTCCTGGTGTCTGCGCCCCTGACTTGCTGGGCATGAGCACGAAAGCTGGCACCACACCACGCTGCCTGCCTCTGCCAGGCGGTTCTGCGTTACTGTCCCCAGGCCTTTTAGGCCATCCATTAGAAACAAAAAACCCATTAGCTCACAAATGTTTCTGCACAGGCTGCTTTCCCTGCTGGTGAGGAATTAAGTCCGTGCGAGTGTCCCCATCGCCACCCAGTTAAAACAGCCAAGACACAGAAGTGCCAGCCCTTCCCACGGCTGATCCACCCACACCATGGTATGCTTGCGACGTGGGGCACCACACTTCTTTGGACCTCCCTGACTGCCCCTGTGGGTGGATGAGTGGGGGTAATATGATGATCCCCAGTTTTCAGGTGAGTAACCCAAGGACCAGAGAAACAAAGTGACCTGTCCAGGGCCACACAGCCAGCCAGTGCTGGAGCTGGGATCCTGACTCAGGCCTGCTGGACTTCACAGCAATCCCCGCCCCACAATTTAAACAAAGGGCTCAGAATCCCAGACTGCTCAGCAGGAAAGGCCCCTGGGGAGGCCATAACCTCCTCTGACTGCTGGGGGACTTGGGCTCCAAGAGGGGAGCAGCTTGCTCAGGGACACAGCAAAGTTGTAGACCCCAGGATGGGCCCTTCTTGGTCCTCTTCGCTGCCCGCCAGCCGGAGGGAGGTAGATGACTTTGTCCCCCTCATCCCATGTTACCACCCAGCGGTGCTCACACCTTAATGTGCATTAGAATGACGATGGGGGACTTACAAAATGCAGATTCCTGGTGCCCCCTTACCAGCTCAGGACAGGGACCAGGAATTGACATTTTATCAAGCACTGTCATCAACGAGGATGATCTGGGGCTCCAGGACCTCACTTGGAGAGCCCCAGCTTACCCCCAGGATTCTCGAGGCTGCGCCCAGTGCAGAAGGCCCGAGGGGCCACAGGGAGGCGCCCTCCCGCCTCCAGATCCAGCCCAGGGAATAGGACTTACCACCCTCCCACCAAGAGCTTCACTAATCACCTTGCAGCTGGGCCACCCCACACGGTCCTCATGGCCTCTGTCCACAGATATCACTCCCACCCATGCCAGTGGTAGGGAAGTGGAGGCCGCTTGGAGGAAGTGACCCAGTCGCTGGGACCACATCCTGTGTGTGACCTTTGGACCTGGGACCCTCCCCCAGCCTTCTACCTTGGCTCTGGTGGAAAAAAATCTTAGAAAGCGTCAGGCTCTGCTCATGGGAACAGGGTCTAGAAATCCATCTGATTAGGTCAGAGGCGCAGACCCGTGGCCAGGCAGACCTGCCCAGTGTCCCCACCTCCCAAGGGATGGTGAGGGTGTCTCCCCAGGCTCTGACCTTACAGACCGCTAAGCGCTCCAGCCCTGGAGCCTCTGCCCCGGGGTCTGCCTGCTGCCTCCACCTGCCCCCACCCACTCTGCAGGGCCAGCTACCAGTCAGGAAGTGGCTGGAGGCCCAGGCCAGAGGCCAGAGGGGTGGGGGCCACAGGCTGAGCCAGGACAGGGCTCAGAAAGGAAGGGGGTCCCCCATCCTCGACCATCTTTGTTTGCCCTATTAAGGGGGGGGCAACGGCGAGGGAGGGGAGAGCTGCCATGGGGAGGGAGCGGTGTCGGGGAAGGAGATGGGGACACTGGGCGGCTGGACGGAGACCCACCCACATAGACGCGGACAAACTCAGAGATAGAGGGAAGGGGGCGGGGCGGGGGGCGCGCGACAGAGGCTGGGAGAGAACGAGCTCGGGAGGTCCCGGGAGACTGGGGTGGGAGAGGCTGGACCCTCATCCAAGGGGGCCGCCCCTGCCCCGCAGATTCCGTCCGGCCCCTACCCCACCCTACGGCCCCGCAGTCGGCGTCGCGCGCGCGCGCCTACGCGCGCACACACATCCGCGCGCCGCTCCGCCGGCACCGCCCCGGGGCCCCCCCTTCCGCAGGGGCGCGCGTGCCGCCCCCCAACCCCAGCCACCCGGTCCCCTCTCCGGCCGGGCCTCTGGACCCGTAGCCGCCGCTCACCTCGGTCCGCGCGCCGCCGCCGCCGCCACCGCGCAGAGCCGAAGCCGGAGCCCGGGGCCGGGGGAGGGGGCCGCGGAGGCCCCGCCCCGCCCCGCTCCGCCGCGTCCCGCCCCTCGGGCCCGCGCGGGGGCGCCCGCAGCCGCCGCAGCCCCCAGGGACTCGGGGCGCTGCAGGAGAGACTCGCCCAAGTGCTGCAAGCGGGTCTGCGGGCACGCCCACCCGAGTCCGCCGGAGCTGGGGGCTGGCGCTTGGGCCCCCTCCCGGCCTCCGCCCCTGAGCACTGCGCAGGCTGTGGGTGGCGCCCGCCGGGGCAGGGGGCGTCCCGGGTCACCCGGCGGCCCGGATCGGCCCGTGACGCCCTCACCCCACCCCTCGGCGGGCCGCAAACGTCCAGAGAGCGTCCCGTCCCCAAGCCCCGACCTGAGCGGGGCGCTAGAAGCCGGGAGGACAAATCAGACGGTCAGACTCAGTCCCTGTCCTGGGGATCGGGGTCCAGCCGCGGGCGGAGCGGGGAGGGAGGGGAAGACGAATGGGCCTGGCACCAAAAACAGCCCAGGGGTGTGGTTCTCAAAGTGTGTCCTCCGTTACTGCAGAGTCCCTGGCCTCACCTCGGACCTACAGAAGCAAAACTCGGGGTTGAGCCCCCTATTTTAACAAGCCTTCTGGGTGGTTCCAGAGTTCAGTAAAGTTTGAGAAGAACTGCCCTGGTGGAAACATCCAGCACCCCACATCCTGCACCCCACAACCCACATCCCACACCCCATTGTCTCTAAAAGGGTTTCTTTTCACTCTTCACTTAAACAGCCTCACCCTGTTTAAGCACCTCTCCGTTGATACGTGGCTGTGGTGGGGGCAGTGGGCGGGGAGCAGTGGTGTCTGTCCCAGGAATCCCCAGCAGGATTGACAGTCAGTGCCCGGTAGAAGCCAAAAGTCCTGTACCAGGGGCCAAGCTGTGGGCATTCGGGTGGTGATGGCTATGGTTCTTGTCTTTTGGTGTAGTGATTGCTTTAATGTTTTAGAATGCAATTGTGCAAATATTTGTGTCCATATTCAGTTGTAAAGCTTTTTTTTTCCCCTTCCATCATTGTGCTTGTTTGACGCTAAGCCACTCAACCCCCAGAAACAGTGATGACATGAGACAGATCAGATGGCCAGCCTTCCTGGTGACCAGATTCCAGGACAGCAAGCATGCCGGCCAGACCCCAGGTACTGTAATGGAGTCCATAGGGCCCTGGGAGTGAGGAGCTCTGCCTGAACGGCAGGATGGGGCATCCCAGAGGGAGGAGAGGGCATCTGGACAGAGGGGCCTAAAGTGTCTGGGTGGTATCTAGACTGGGCAGACTGTGCCTGGATCGAGTACTGGGGTGGGGCTGGAGACAGGGCCCCAGAGGTGCCAGAAGGAGGTGGAGCTGTTCTGAGCCCTGTGCTGCCAAGAGGGATGTCCTGGCCTTGGAGGGACCTTTGAGGTCATCTAATCCAGCCTCTTGGTGTGTGACCGCTAGGACCTCCCCCACTTCTAATTAAACTTTCTTTCTTTCTTTTCTTTTTTTTTTTTTTTGAGACCGAGTCTCGCACTGTTACCCAGGCTGGAGTGCAGTGGTGCTATCTTGGCTCATTGCAACCTCTGCCTCCTGGTTTCAAGTGGTTGTCCTGCTTCAGCCTCCTGAGTAGCTGGGGCTACAGGTGCCTGCCACCACGCCCGACTAATTTTTGTATTTTTAGTAGAGACAGGGTTTCACTATGTTGGCCAGGCTGGTCTCGAATTCCTGACCTCAGGTGATCTGCCCGCCTAGGCCTCCCAAAGTCCTGGGATTACAGGCGTGAGCCACCACGCCCAGCCTAAACTTTCTTATTTTGAGATAATTATAGATTTACATGCAGTTATAAGAAATAATACAGAGATGTCTTGGACCCAGTTTTCTCCACTGGTAAAATCTTGCAAAATTATACTACAATATCACAACCAGGATATTGACATAGATGCCATCAAGGTACGGAACATTCCATCAGCAAAGGACCCCCCTGTGGACTTTTTATGTGCTCGTCTCCCTCCCTCCTCCCTCCTGCAAGCACTTATCTGTTCTCCATTTCTGTAATTTTATCATTTCAAGCATGTTATATAAATGCAGTCATACAGTATGTTATCTTTTGAGATTGCTTTTTTCACTCAGCATAAATCCCCGAAGATTCTTCCAAGTTACTTTGTGTTTCAGTAGTTTGTTCCTTGCTATTGTGGATGGAGTGGTCAGCCTTCCATGGTATGGGTGCATCATAATTTGTTTAGCCATTCACTTGTTGAAGGCTATCTGATTCCCAGTTTGGGGCTATTACCAATACAGCTGCTGTAAACAGTTGTGTACAGGTTTTTGTGTGAACATAAGTTTTCATTTGTCTGGGAAGAGTGCCCAGGAGTGTAATTCCTGGGTCGTATGGGAGTTGCATGTTTAGATTTTTAAGAAACTGCCAAAATGTTTTCCAGAGTGACTGTACCACTTTGCCTTCCCAGCAGCAAAGCTTGAGTGATCCAGTTTCTTCGCATCCCTACCAGCATTTTGTCTTGTCCCTGTGTTTTATTTTTGCCGTGCTGATAGGTGTGTAGTGAGATCTCATGGTTTTAATTTGCCTTCCTCTAACGGCTATTGATGTTAAAGATTCAAAACGATCTTGAGAGCTTATTTACCGTCTGTAAATCCTATCAGTGGTAGGTCTGTTCATGTCTTTTGCCCATTTTCTAATTGGATTGGTTTTTTGAAAAATGTTCATTAATTTTTTTTTTTTTTTTTTTAACCCTATGAGCAGTCAACAGAGAACAGGTTGATTTTTAAGAGTTCTTGGCTGGGCGTGGTGGCTCACACCTGTAATCCCAGCACTTTGGAAGGCCAAGGTGTAGGGATTGCTTGAGCCCAGGAGTTTGAGACCAGCCTAGGCAACATGGAGAAACTCTGTCTTTACTAAAAATACCAAAAATTAGGCTGGGCACGGTGGCTCACGCCTATAATCCCAGCACTTTGGGAGGCCAAGGCGGGCGGATCACCTCAGGTCAGGAGTTCAAGATCAGCCTGGCCAACATGGTGAAAGCCTGTCTCTACTAAAAATACAAAAATTAGCTGGGTGTGGTGGCGCATGCCTATAGTCCCAGCTACTCTGGCGGCTGAAGTGGGAGAACCACCTGAGCTCAGGAAGTTGAGGTCGCAGTGAGCCAAGTTCACACCACTGCACTCCAGCTTGGGTGACAGAAGTGAGACCCTGTCAAAAAAAAAAAAAAGGGGGTGGGGTGGGGGATTTAGTTTGCAAATACTTTCTCAGTCTGTAGCTTGTCTTTTCATCCTCTTAATGGTTTATTCTCAAAGCATAAGTTTTTAATATTGATAGAGTCCAGTGTATCAATTTTTCCTTCTATGGAACAAGCCTGTCTCTCATTTCCTGCCAGAACATGAGGCTGCCCTGGTGGGGGATGGAGCCCCATCTGAGAGGGGCTGGCAGCCCAGCCTGTAGCCCAGACACTTTGCTCATGCCCCCAGCATTTCAGGGCCATCCCCACATGGCCATGTGGGTGTCATCTGCTGACCTCTGACCTCTGCAGGGAACAAAAGCAACCTAGATCCTCAGGGGCCTGACCTGGCTGAAGCCTGGTTCTCGAAGGGCAGGGGAAGGGAAGCAGGAGTCTGCGCACCTGCCTTGCAGGCATTGTCTCAGAAAACCCTTGCCCTGGAGGCAGGAAATGAGACAAGGGAGGCCCAGCTCGCTAGGCTTTCCCAGCACACCTGGGATTTGAGGATCCAGTGCCCTGGCACCCTCTGCAACCTCCCAAGGAGAGATTTGGGGTTGCTTATAGTTAGATGTGGAGAGACCCCCTCCTTCCTAACTTGGGGTGTAAGGTCCCTCAGAATAACACCAGCTGTAGCCATATGGTAACACTGATGGCTGCCACACACTTGCTATGTGCCAGGGGCATTGTGGTGCTCCATAAGCATTGCCCCCTTTAACTCCTGCAAGAACCTCTGAAGTGGGTGCTCTCCTCCTCTTCATTTAAGAGCTCGGACCAGCCTGACCAACATGGAGGAACCTTGTCTCTACTAAAAATACAAAATTACCCGGGTGTGTTGGTGCATGCCTGTAATCCCAGCTACTTGGCAGGCTGAGGCAGGAGAATCACTTGAACCCGGGAGGCAGAGGTTGCAGTGAGCTGAGATCGCGCCATTGCACTCCAGCCTGGGCAACAAGAGCAAAACTCTATCTCAAAAAAAAAAGGAAAGAAAAGGAAAAAAAAAGAAAGAAAGAAAAGAAAATGTGGTATGTATACACCATGGAATACTATGCAGCCACACAAAAAAGAACATGTTTCTTTGCAGGAACATGGATGGAACTGGAGGCCATCGTCCTTAGCAAACTAATGCAGGAGCCGGAAACCAAATACCACATGTTCTCACTTATGAGTGGGAGCTAAATGATGAGCACTCATGGACACAGAGAGGGGAGCAACAGACACTGGGGCCTACTTGAGGGTGGAGGTGGAAGGAGGAAGTGGATCAGAAAAGATAACTATTGAGTACTAGGCTTCGTACTTGAGTGACAAAATAGTCTGTACAACAAACCTGCGCATGTACCCTTGAACCTAAAATAAAAGTTTGAAAAAATAAAAATCTTTGTTTTCCGGGCCTGGTACGGTGGCTCCTGCCTGTAGTCCCAGTGCTTTGGGAGGCCGAGGCAGGAGGATCGCTTGAGGCCAGGAGTTCAAGATCAGCATGCAAAACAAAAGCAGAATTCCATCTCTACGAAACAGTTAAAAAATTATCCAGGCAGCTGGGAGCAGTGGCTCACACCTGTAATCCCAGAACTTTGGGAGGCTGAGGCAGGTGGATCGCCTGAGGTCAGGAGTTTGAGAACAGCCTGGCCAACATGGTGAAACGCCGTCTCCACTAAAAATAATAAAAAAAAGTATTAGTTGGGCATCGTGGTGGGCGCCTGTAATCCCAGCTACTCAGGAGGCTGAGGCAGGAGAATCGCTTGAACCTGGGAGGTGAAGGTTGCAGTGAGCCAAGATCATGCCATTGCACTCTAGCCTAGGCAACACGAGAGAAACTCCTTCTCAAAAAAAAAAAAAAAAAAAAAGCCAGGCATAGTGGTGCATGCCTATATTCCCAGCTACTCTGGAGGCTGAGTTGGGAAGATCGTTTGAGCCCAGGAGTTTGAGGCTATAGTGAGCTATGATCACGCCATTGCACTCCAGCCTGGGCAACAGAGTGATACCTTGTCTTTAAAAAAAACGCCTTTGTCTTCCTTTACCTCCCTACACACACATATACTTTACATGCCACGGGTATTCCCATTGCAATGCCCTATTTCCCCCAAAATGTCATTTTCTTTTAGAGAGCCCCTCTCTATATGTTGTTTGGGTTGACTGTCTAAGATGGTCTCCCCCATACTCTCTGTTCCCTTCACTGCATTGTTTCTCTTCCTAGTACTCGGGCATGGCATTCTGTTCTACACTTGATTAGTTCTTTTTCTGAGACAGGATCTTGCTCTGTTACCAAGGCTGGAGTGCAGTGGTGTGATCACAGCTCACTGCAGCCTCAACCTTCCTGGGTTCAGGTGATCCTCCTGCCTCAGCCTCTCGTGTAGGTGGGACTAAAGGTGCACGCCACCACGCCTGGCTAATTATTACATTTTTTCTAGAGAAGGGGTTTCACCATGTTGGCCAGGCTGGTCTGGAACTCCTGACCTCAGGTGATCCACTCACCTCGGCCTCCTAAAGTGCTGGGATTACAGGTATGAGCCGCCATGTCTGGCTGATTCTTTCTTTTTTCTTTTCTTTTCTTTTCTCCTTCCTTCCTTCCTTCCTTCCTTCCTCTTTCTTTTTTTTTTTTTTTTTTTTGATGGAGTTTCACTCTTGTTGCCCAAGCTGGAGAGCAATGGCGCAATCTTGGCTCACTGCAACCTCTGCCTCCTGGGTTCAAGCGATTCTCCTGCCTCAGCCTCCCAAGCAGCTGGGATTACAGGCGTGTGCCACCATGCCTGGCTAATTTTTTGTATTTTTAGTGGAGACAGGGTTTCACCATGTTAGCTAGGCTGGTCTTGAACTCCTGACCTCAGGTGATCCTCCCACCTTGGCCTCCCAAAGTGTTGGGATTGCAGGAGTGAGCCACGGCGCCTGGCTGGTTATTTCTTTATGGTGTAGTTCATTCAGAAATTCATGAATTCCCTGAGAGAGGAGAGTTGCCTCTTTTCTTCCCCAAAGTATCTCTGGGTGTTTGGAAACAGTCTTTGGTAGAAGGTGGCTAATAGGTATTTGTTGAAAGAATAAGTGAGTAAATGAATACATGACCCCATGGTGTGTGGTTCTGACCATGTCATTTGTGGCACCCCCTGCTCCCCAGATCCATTCACTGCCTACTCTGTGCTCCCTGAGGCTGACCTTGGTGGATGGCGTCCCCCACCTGGTTGCATTTGACCCATGGAGGCAGTGGCTGGAGATCAGCCGGAGAGAATGAGGCATTTCTCCTCTCGCCCTCTGCTGACCCTCGCAGTCCCCGCGGGTTGCATGCTGACCACAGCTCGTGCCCGGATGCTCTGCCAGGCTTTAGCTCCACTGGCTTCTGGGGGAAGCACCATTTCCTTCCCTCCCTTCTGCAGTCCCAGGGCTGGTAGCAGCTTCCCTCTTCTGCTGGCCTCTGGCTCTCCCTAACCTGCCCACGCCTCTGTGAACATGAACCACCTGGTCAGCTCTGCCTTCTGCTGGGACCATGACTGCAGATAGATATTATTATTATTATTATTATTATTATTGAGATGGAGTCTCGCTCTGTCACCAGGCTGGAGTGCAGTGGTGTGACCTCGGCTCACTGCAACGTCTGCCTCCTAAGTTCAAGGGGTTCTCCTGCCTCAGCCTCCCGAGTAGCTGGGACTACAGGTGTGCACCACCACGCCCAGCTAATTTTTGTATTTTTAGTAGAGATGGGGTTTCACCATGTTGGCCAGGATGGTCTCGATCTCTTGAACTCGTGATCCTCCTGCCTTGGCCTCCCAAAGTGCTGGGATTACAGATGTGAGCCACCGCACCCAGCCAACAGATAGATATTATTGTTGTCACTTTACAGAATTGGAAACTGAGGCTCAGAGAGGTTATACATCACGCCCAGGGCCACACAGCAAGTCCTGACAGAGCCAGGGTTGAGCCCAGGCTCCCTGGCTTGGATCCCATGCTGCTGGCTTTCAGAGGGTTTTGAGCTCTTCGCCTCTGAGGGGCCCAGGACTGGGGTCAACATGAAGGCGCCTCAGTTGACCCAGAAGGCAGCTGAGACCTGGACCCCCTCGAAGGCACGCAGGTGCCTGTCATAGCTCTGGCAGTGACCACGAGCCCATTGGCCTCTTCCTCCCTGTGAGAGGTGCGCATGTCTCTGGGGCTTGGCAGGAAACCCAGCCTGTGTGTGTTTCTGCTGCTCAGTCACGTGAGGCTGTGGGAAGCTGCTGGGAGGCTCAAGTGAGGCCCCTGCCCCAGCCACAGTGGTGGCCTGACCTCACATTTCCTTCGCTTCTTCTCTGAGTGAGCAGATGTGGCCAGCGCTCACCACATGCCAGGACCGTCCTGACACCCTGACGGCGAGGGGGGTACCATGGCAATATATCAGAGGGAGAGGGCACAGGCCCTGCAGCTCGAATACTAAGGCTGAGGCCCTTCTTGAGGGACTCCAGGCTCCTTGCTCCTGCAATGGGGACTATTGCACTTGCTAATTTCGCAAGTTTATCCTTTCGTTTATTTGCCTATACATTGGTGGATGGAGCCATTAAAACATAGTTAATGAGCCTTTGTTTATAGCCTGCACCTAAGAAAAGAGCTTTGTGAATCTAAAGCCCTGTATGAAATGTAGTTCTCTGATGGGGGAGTCTGGGTACCTCCCACCACTGCCCCCGTGCAGCCTAGGCCAAGAGGGCCTTTGGTGCCATTGAAGGACTGAGTGAAAACCTGACTTGTCTGAGGGCTCTGTGCACTGGGGGGCACCCCTGGACCCTACCCTGTCCCCTGTCACCATAGTCAGGGAGGCAGGCCCAACAGTGTGCAGTGACTAACCCAGGGCCACACCATGTGTTAGGCAGAATAATGGCCCTCTCCTTAAAGAAGTTCATGTCCTGATCCCTGTAGCCTGTGAATATGTGGCCTCACACACTCCTTATGGCGAGAGGAACTTTGCAGATGTGAATCAGGGTCTTGAGATAGGGAGAAGGTGCTGCATTCTCCCAGGGGGCCTGACGTCATCACAAGGGTCCTTATAAGAGGTTGGCAGGAGGGTCAGAGTGAGAAAAGGGCCAAATGACAATGGAAACAGAGAGAGATTGGAAGATGCCACCTCTGTGGCTTTGAAGCTACAGGAAAGGGCCACAAGCCAAGGAATGCAGGTGCCTCTGGAAGCCAGAAGGGCAATGAGTGACCAGATTCTGCCCTACAGCCCCTGAAGGAGCACAGCTCCGCCCACATCACAGCCTCCAGAACTGTAAGAGAAGAAATTTATGGGTTTCTTTTCTTTTTTTTTTTTTTTGAGATGGAGTCTCGCTGTGTTGCCCAGGCTGGAGTGCAATAGTGTGATCTCAGCTCACTGCAACCTCTGCCTCCCAGGTTCAAGCAATTCTCCTGCCTCAGCCTCCTGAGTAGCTGGGATTAACACACCCAGCTAATTTTCGTATTTTTTGTAGAAACAGGGTTTCCCTATGTTGGCCAGGCTGGTCTTGAACTCCTGACCTCAAGTGATCCACCTGCCTCGGCCTCCCAGAGTACTGGGATTACAGGTATGAGCCACCATGCCTGGCCAAAATTTGTGTTGTTTTAAGCCTCTGAGTTTGTGGCTATTTGTTAGAGCAGCCACCAGAAACTAGGATACCCGGCAAGGCTGTGACTGGAACCTGGGTCTTCTGCCACCCAGCCTCTCTGCCCGGGGTGGGACCCCTGTTCCACTGCCTTCCATCCAGGGCTCCCGGACTGTGAGATTGCCCGGGTGCTTCGAGATTATTTTTCCTTCCATAGAGTGCTTAAAATGTTACAAAGAATATTATATGCATAAAAGAACTTGAATAATGTGGAAAAACCTCACCCAAGCTCACCAGCGTCGCCAGCACTCAGTGGCAGAACTGGAACCTGGAAGCCCCTATGGGCTCCTCCCCAGGCAAACACTGCTCCATCCTCCTGGCGGTGCTTACCCACCTGAAGCATGTGCTTTACAGTTTTACACACGTTTGTGCCCACAGGGCACATTTCATGGGACACTCATGCCAGCCAGGGGTATGTAAGGAAGATGGAGACTCTGTCCCAAACAGGGCTGCAGCGTCTCCTGAGAGAGGTGAAAATGACCTCAGAAGCCAGTTTCTGATGACAGGCCAGACAGGGAAGCAGCTCTCAGCCTCTGCCTGGGGCTCCTGGAACACCTGCTACTTCGACTCTCAGGCCTCACCCCTGCCACCCTGACCACCACGCCCCCTGCAGCTGCTGAAGGGCCCTTCCTCTTGACTTGCAGATCTGACCTGTGATTGAAAGGTAGTGTCTGTGCAGGAAGGGGAACATCACACACCGGGGCCTGTTGTGGGGTCGGGGGAGGGGGGAGGGATAGCGTTAGGAGATATACCTAATACTAAATGACGAGTTAATGGGTGCAGCACACCAACATGGCACATGTATACATATGTAACAAACCTGCACGTTGTGCACATGTACCCTAAAACTTAAAGTATAATAATAAAAAAAAGAAAGGTAGTGTCTTTGTAGCATTTTGTGATTCGAAGGGGAAATAACGTTTTCTGAATAACGACATGACATTTATGTGTATTTTCCCCATCGTGTGCTCTGCTTTTCTTTTGCATTTTAGCTTCTCAGACATGACCTTTGGTCTCAGATGCTCAGCTTGGTGGCAGCACTTCACATGCAGGGGTGGAGGGAGGTCCTCAGCCCTGGCCACGCAGGGGTGAATTCCAGAGCATAACAAGCAGGAGCAGCTGTTGCTGTGCCCGCCTCACCTCCTTCTCTTCCCTTCTAGAGTGGAAAGTCCTTGAAAGCAAGGATCCTGGCTCTCAGCTCTGTGTCAGCTCTGTGTATACAGCACAGGGCTTGGCACACAGTAGGTGCTTGGTGAACATCTGGGGAATGAAAGATACCTTGCGGACTCATATAAATGCATCACCTGGGCCTCATAGTTGAGCATCACATCTGTGCATCACACCCGTGCATCACATCACTCCACCACATCTGTGCATCACTCCTGTGCACCACATCTGTGTGCCACACTTGGGCACCACATCACTCCACCACATTTGTGCATCATATCTGTGCACATCTGTCCACCACATCTGTGCATCATATCTGTGCACATCTGTCCACCACATCTGTGCATCACTCCTGTGTGCCACATCTGTGCACCACACCTGTGTACCACATCTGTTTACCACATCTGTGCACCACATCTGTGTACCACCTCTGTGTATAACTCCTATGTACCACACCTGTGCACCACATCTGTCCACCACACCTGTGTGCCCCATCTCTGCATCACTTCTGGGCATCACACCTGAGTACCACATATGTGCACCACACCTGTGTGCTGAGCTCAGGTTGGCAAGTGGAGTGAGAGTAGTCTGCGGGAGCTGGAAGAGACTCAGACTCCAGCCAGGCCTGAGGACCCCACCCTCTGCTCCCAGCCCAGGGCTGGTCCGGGTTGGGGAGCTTGCCCCTCGGCTAGGTCTCTCTCAGGAGGTTCTGGGCTCCTTTGGACTCTGGAAGTGCCAGCTCCACCTCGGGGGCTGATATGGTTGGAGTGTTTGTCTCCTCCAAATCTCATGTTGAAAAGTGATTCCTAGCTCGGGAGCTGGGGGCTGGTGGGAGGGGATTGGGTCATGGGGGCGGATCTCTCATGAATGGTTTAGCGCCACCCCCTTGGTGATGAGTGAGTTCTTGTTTCGTTGATTCACAGGAGATCTGGTTGTTTAAAAGTCTGGGATGCCCTCTCCTTGGCTTCTTGCTTCCACTCTTGCCAGGTGAGATGCCTGCTCCCCCTTTGCCTCTCACCATGATTGGAAGCTTCCTGAGACCTCCCCAGAAGCAGCTGCCGGCACCAGGCTTCCTGTACACCCCGTCGGACTGTGAGCCAATTAAACCTCTTCTCTTTATACATGACCCAGTCTCAGGTATTCCTTCCTAGTAATGCAATCGGACTAACACAGGGCACTGCCCTGTGTCACAGAATGGGAATGGAGCCCACTCTCACAGGCAAGGTCAGGAGGGCCTTGCCCTGGGGCCCACCCAGACCTCTCATGGGGGAGAGTCCACTCCTGCTCCCAGCCATCCCCCCAGGTTTCTGGGTTTCTGACAGCTCCTACACGGCCAGGCAGCCCCTCTGCCTCACCCCTGAGCCCTACAGGAGATCCAGAGCCCCGAGATCTCAGGGCAGAGTTTGGCCCCTCCGCCATACCCACACCTGAGCCCTCCTGCCCGAGCGTGTTTGGTAATTTTCCTGAACATTGGAGGGGCCCTGGGGAGGGCCCACGTTATGCACCCCATGGCCCTCCCCCTTCTCTGGGGAGCCCTCCCTCTCCAAACACCAGCTTGTCTTCTTGTGGGCCACACAAATTTCAATGTCATGGAGCAACAACATCAGACGAGGCCACTCCGGGACTGTGATGGGTCAGGACAAAAGCAAGACCCCTCCGTCATCGTGTCTGAATACAGGCAACTGCAGGAGCATCGTCAAGCCACCGAATGTCCAAACTCCCTGTGTCTCAGCAAACAGGAGTGAGGACAGCTGCTTTGTCAATCACAGCCTTAGCCTCAATGTGGGCTCCCTGCCACATAGACAAGGTTTGCTAAGACCCCAGATCAGGGCGGGCGTGGTGGCTCACACCTATAATCCCAGCAGTTTGGGAGGCCAAGGCGGGTGGATCACCTGAGGTCAGGAGTTTGCAACCAGCCTGGCTAACATGGTGAAACCCCATCTCTACTAAAATACAAAAATTAGCCGGGTGGGCATGGTGGCAGGTGCCTGTAGTTCCAGCTACTTGGGAGGCTGAGATGGGAGAATTGCTTGAACTCACGAGGGGGAGGTTGCAGTGAGCTGAGGTTGTGCCACTGCACTCCAGCCTGGGCAACAGAGCAAGACTCTGTCTCAAAAAAAACAAAACAAAACAAAACAAAAACAACAAAAAAAACCCAAAAACCACACACACAAAAACAGAACTAGCCCCATTTCCCAAGAGCGTTCATCCAGAGTGGGGCCCCGAGCTTGCACCTTCCCCAAATCGCCCAGCACAAGCTCAAACCCTCTACCAAGTCCTTCCCAGCCCCGTTTATTGAGCTGCCCCGCATTTCCAATGGCCATGGGCTCTTTCTCACTGCAACCAGGGATAGGTCTAAGCTGTCCACCCACGGGGCTGCTCCTGGTGGTCCCTGGAGGGAGGGCTTTGGCAGTGGGGAGCCTCTCCCGGGGCTCCCAAGAGGCAGCCTTCTCCTTCTGTCCCCAGACTGTGGGGAAGAAGGCAGGAGAGGAGTGAGCGGCTTGTGCCCCAGGCTGGTGGCTGTGCCTGTTGTCCAGATGACCATCTGTGGCTGCTATCCCCATGGTGACAGGACCCGGCAGGCTCACTGGGGGAGGAGACCCAGCCCTGGGCAGCGGGCATCCTTGCCAGGCTGGGCTGGAGGAGTGGGGGCTCTAGCAGAGAGCTGCCAGCCTCCTGTCCCTGTCCCGCTGGCTCTGGCTTCAGCACAGACTCATCTGCTCCCGGTACTTGTCCCAGGGGAAAGCCAGGCTGCCTTCTGTCTTCAGCCTGGACCGGATCCCACTGGCCACAGGGGCTGAGTCTTTGGTTCAGTTTGAGGAGCGTTTGCTGGGTGCTGGGCTCTGAGTTTGGGGCTGGGGTGCAGGTGGGAGTTGGACCTGCCCTGGGGACCTTCCAGGCCAGGAAAGCCAGATCCGAAAGTGTGACAAAGGTTGTAATACTGGAAGCCCAGAAAGGGTCTTGGGAGCTGGAGCTGGAGGCCTCCCCTCTCCTCCCAGTAGTTCAGTAGAAGCTTCCCTCAAAGAGCAGATCTCAGGCTTGGGACTCCTGGACCAGTGAGCATCCCACAGCCTCCCTTGAGCCTGGAACTTCTGGCCCTCCTTGCTCAAGTGTTCTGGTGGGCAGGTTGCCTGCCTATGAGGGTCTGTGGCTTAGGTCCAGGCCCCGAGCCAAGGCAGCGGCGCTGGAGAGGATGAACCCAGCAGAACCCGACCTGCCGTGATGTGGGCCAGATTCCACTTCCTGAGGCCCTCTTCCTGGGGACAGTCACTCACCCCTCCCCGTGGGAATGGCTCTGGCTGCCCTGCTGCCCCTCCTACACCACAGGGGGTATAACATGGGATAAAAGGAGTCTGGGCTGAGGCCTTTCCCTTGCAGCCAGCCCCTGCCCCCCACCCCTCCAATATGCACTCCGAGAACCTGGCAGTGAGCCCCTGCACTCAGCCCAAACATCCTGTACCAGGGAGTGGGATTAGCCATGAGGTCGGCGGCTGGGCAGTCCCGCCAACAATCCGTCTTCAATTGCTGCTCTCAGGTTTCCCAACCAGAACAAACCTCGCCTGTGTAGGGAACCCAGGCTCGGCCTGCCTTAAAATAACTCAGCATCCTTGGTGGCCTTCTGGGTGGAGGCAGCTCCTGAACTCCTGAAGCTCTTCCCCGTTTCAGCCTTCCTGGGCCTCCCAGGACTACCCTGGACACCCCCTTCACCAATTCAATGCTTCCTCACTGGAGTCAAGCCCTGGATGGTGTTTTGTAGACTCCTTAGCGTCTTCTACATGGATGATCAAGTTTTCCGTGCGTAGAGACTGGTTAGCGCCTCTGAAATGAGGTGGAGTGGAAGTGACAAGAGCTGGCCTCCCTGCCTTGTTCCTGAGCCCTGGGGAAAGCCTGTAGTCTCTCATCATTCACTGTGACTTTAGCTGTAGGTTTTCTTTGGGTTTCTTTCCAGGTTCGTGGTGTTCCTTTCCATTCTTAATTTGCTGAAAGATTAAAAACATTGTTTTTGCATCTATTGAAATCAATTCTTTTTTTTTTTTTGAGACGGAGTCTCGCTCTGTCTGTCGCCCAGGCTGGAGTGCAGTGGCGCAATCTCGGCTCACTGCAAGCTCCACCTCCCGGGGTCACGCCCTTCTCCTGCCTCAGCCTCCCAAGTAGCTGGGACTACAGGCGCCTGCCACCATGCCTGGCTAATTTTTTGTATTTTTAGTAGAGACAGGGTTTCACTGTGTTAGTCAGGATTGTCTTGATCTCCTGACCTCGTGATCTGCCTGCCTCGGCCTCTCAAATTGCTGGGATTACAGGCGTGAGCCACTGCGCCCGGCTTATTTTATTTTTATAGCTTCTTTTATATATTTTTTTGAGACAGAGTCTTGCTCTGTCACCCAGGCTGGAGTTCAGTGGTGGGATGGCAGCTCACTGCAAACTCTTCCTCCCAAGTTCAAGTGATTCTCGCATCTCAGCCTCCCGAGTAGCTGGGATTATAGGCATCCACCACCAGGCTCGGCTAATTTTTGTATTTTCAGCAGAGATGAGGTTTTGCCATGTTGGCCAGGCTGGTCTCTAACTCTTGGCCTTGGTCTCCCAAAGTGCTGGGATTATAGGTGTGAGCCACTGGACCTGGCCTTTTATACCTTCTTTCAATTATTGAGCTTGTTCTTTTTTTTTTTTTTTTTTTTTTGAGACAGAGTCTTGCTCTTATTGTCCAGACTGGAGTGCAGTGGCGCAATCTCCACTGACTGCAACCTCAGCCTCCTGGGTTCAAGCGATTCCCCTGCCTTAGTAGGAGTCGCTGGCGTTACAGGCGTCTGCCGTCACACCCGGCTAATTTTTTTTTTTTTTTTTTTTGAGATGGAGTTTCACTCTTGTTGCCCAGGCTGGAGTGCAGTGGCACAATCTTGGCTCACTGCAACCTCCTCCTTCCGGTTTCAAGCGATTCTCCTACCTCAGCCTCCTGAGTAGCTGGGATTACAGGCATGTACCACCACACCTAGCTAATTTTTGTATTTTTAGTAGAGACGGGGTTTCACCATGTTGGCCAGGCTGGTCTCAAACTCCCGACTTCGTGGTCCACCTGCCTTGGCCTCCCAAAGTGCTGGGATTACAGGTGTGAGCCACCGTGCCTAGCCATTTTTTTTGTATTTTTAGCAGAGAGGGGATTTCACTATGTTGGCCAGGCTGGTCTCGAACTTCTGGCCTCAGGTGATCCACCCGCCTCGGCCTCCCAAAGTGCTGCGATCATAGGCGTGAGCCACTGTGCCCAGTCAATTACCACCTTTTAAATGGAGCATTTATTCCATTTACATTTAATGTAGTTACTGATATAGTTGGGTTTAGGCCCACCATCTGTTATATATTTTATATTCATCTTCATCAACCCCTTCATCATATCCAAATTCTTCTTCCTCCTCACTGACTTCATCTTACCTTCTTCACAGTCTCCATCTTCACTTTCATCTTCATCCTCGTCTCCATCAAACTCTTCCTGTTCACTATCCTTATCTTCCTCTTTTTCCTCATTTTCTCCTTCTTCATCCTCATCTTCGTCATCTACATCATCCCCCTCAGCATCTGAGTTGGGAGCTTCCTGGTCCTCTTGGTCATAGTGATCAAGGTAGGTCAGCTGGGGCAGGAGCTTGAAGACACTCTCCCAGTCTTCATTCAGGCTAGTAACCTCACCGTTTAAGAGGTCCAGGCTCTTTAGACATTCCAACTTTTTCAAAGGTTCTAAAGTTCTGATATCTTTCAGTGTATTTCCATCCAAGTTTAGATGTGTGAGTTTCTAACATGTCCAGATCTCCGAAGACTCTATTGTCATGGCAGCCAGGGGAGATTTGAAAATGAAATCAAGCCGACAGTTATTAAATGGAGGAACTCTAAGTTCACAAATTCAACTGTAAAGCCCTCAATTTTTCCATCACTTGATTGGTAATTGTCCAGGACAAGTTTCAGAACAGCAGGTTGGGCTCTGGTGCTTCAGCTCCAGGTGGAGTCTCCTCTTCATGTTCACATTCCCCTCTTCTCCACTCTTCGAACTTTCTGAAGATGGGGGAAAGATGTTCCCACCTGTGCAGTAGGCCATCAGAAGGAGTCTGCTCGTGGCAGAGGCCAGCGGTGTGGTCCTGGGAAATGTGTAGCTTGCAGGCAGACAAATGGAGCCCCCGGAGTCAAGTAACTCACGGGAGTAGAGAGAAATCGCGGAGGGAAAAGGCAATGTGTATTTATTTATTTATTTTTTTTTGAGACAGAGTCTCGCACTGTTGCGCAGGCTGGAGTGCAATGGCGTGATCTTGCCTCACTGCAACCTCTGCCTCCTGGGTTCAAGAGATTCTTCTGCCTCAGCCTCCCGAGTAGCTGGGATTACAGGTGCCTGCCACCACGTAATCCCAGATAATTATTTGTATTTTTTAGTAGAGACAGGGTTTCACTATGTTGGCCTGGCAGGTCTCGAACTCCTGACCTCGTGATCTGCCCGTCTCAGCCTCCCAAAGTGCTGGGATTACAGGTGTGAGCCACCGCGCCTGGCTGGCAATGTGTA
Organism: Nomascus leucogenys; assembly: GCF_006542625.1. Taxonomy (NCBI): domain Eukaryota; kingdom Metazoa; phylum Chordata; class Mammalia; order Primates; family Hylobatidae; genus Nomascus; species Nomascus leucogenys. The sequence goes on from NC_044387.1 coordinate 5,796,781, forward strand.
TTTTTAACTCATCACAGATTACCTTGAATTAATAGAAAATGTGAGAACCTTACAACACCATCCTCTAATTCCTTCATCCTTTGTGTTATTGTTTTGATATATATTTTACCTGAAAATATATTATAACTCCCACAATACATTGTTATTATTTTGCTTTATATAGTCAATTGTCTTTTAAAGAAATTGAAAAGAAGAAAATAGTATTCTATGTCTATCCATATACTTATTTGCATTGCTCTTCATCCCTTTTTCTATATCTGAGTTTTCATCTTGCATAATTTTCCTTCAGCCCTCTAGAAGTTCTTGAAGTTCCTCTAGAAGTCCCTTTTTTTTTTTAATTTTTTTTGAGAGAGGCTTTTACTCTGTCGCCTAGGCTGGAGTGCAGTGGTGTGATTTCTGCTCACTGTAACCTCCACCTCCTGGGTTCACGCGATTTTCCTGCCGCAGCTTCCTGAGTAGCTGGGATTACAGGCATGTGCCATTGTGCTTGGGTAATTTTTGTATTTGTAGTAGAGACAGGGTCCCACCATGTTGGCCAGGCTGGTTTCGAACTCCTGACCTCAAGTGATCTGCCCACCTCGGCATCCCAAAGTGCTGGGATTATAGGCATGAGCCACCGTGCCTGGCCCCTCTAGAAGTTCTTTTAGTTTACATCTGGTAGTGAAGAAATTAGCTTGTATTTAACCAGAAATGACTTTAGTTTATCTTTATTTTTAATTAATTAACGTATTCATTTTTGAGACAGGGTCTTGCTTTTTCACCCAGGCTGGAATGCAACAGTGCAATCATAGCTCACTGTAACCTGGAATTCCTGCCATCAAGCGATCCTCCCGCCCCAGTCTCCTAGAGTGCTGAGATTACAGGTGTGAGCCACTGAGCCCAGGCTACCAGTATTTTTAAAGGACATTTTTGCTGGATCTAAAATTCCAGTCTGACAGTCCCCTGCTGTCCCCGCCCCCTGCAGTGCTTTAAAGATATTGTTCCATTGTCTTCTGGATTCTCTTGTTTCTGATGAGTAGTAAGCTGTCATTTTTGTTGCTATTCTCCTGTATGTTATATGCCATTTCTGTCTAGCTGCCTTTAAGACTTTCTCCTTAGCTTTGGTTTTCAGCAGCTTAGCTAAAATATGTCTATGTTGGTTGCTTTGTATTTATTATTTGCATTTTTCTAAACTTCTTACATCCATGGGCTGATGTTTTTGCTAGATGCAAACTTGCATTGTGGATAATTACATTTGAAACATTTTTAGTCATTATTTTCACATTTTTTCATTTGTTTTTCTGTCTTCTTTCTTTTTTCTTTTTTCTTTTTTTCTTTTCTTTTTTTTTTTTTTTTTGAGATGGAGTCTTGTTCTGTCGCCCAGGCTGGAGTGCAATGGTGCGATCTCGGCTCACTGCAACCTCCACCTCCCAGGTTCAAGTGATTCTCCTGCCTCAGCCTCCGGAGTAGCTGGGATTACAGACATGTGCCACGATGCCTGGCTAATTTTTGTATTTTTAGTAAAGATGGGGTTTCACCATGTTAGCCAGGCTGGTCTTGAACTCCTGACCTCAGGTGATCCACCCCTCTCGACCTCCCAAAGTGCTGGGATTATAGGCGTGAGCCACTGCATCTGGCCCTGTCTTTTATCTAAGACTAATATTTGTTGAATTTTTTTTTTGAGACATTGTCTCACTATGACACTCAGGTTGAAGTACAGTGGCATGATCACGGCCCACTGCTGTCTCTACCTCCCAGGCCCAAGTGATCCTTCCCTCACCTCAGCCTCCCTAGTAGCTGGGACTACAGGCGTGTGCTACCATGCCTCGCTAATTTTTTTCTTTGTAGAGATGAGGTCTCTCTATGTTGTCTAGGCTGGTCTTGAACTCCTGAGCTCAAGCAATCTGCCCGCCTTGGCCTCCCAAAGTGTTGGAACCACAGGCATGAGCCACCACATCTGTCCCATATTAGTGTTCTAATTCAAACAACATGCTTCTCCTTACTCAGCCCTCGATGGAGGCGGCGTTCTGTGGGCACCACTCCCCACAGGGTCCTTCCTTCTCTGCCTCCATCCTTTCCTGGCCTCCCTTCAGAGGCTCTCCAAAGCCCTTCTGGTCCAGCTCCTGTCCCTGGGCCACTGACACCTGTTCTCCCGGAGAAGGAAGAAGGCGGCCTGGCAGCTTTATCTGGGTGTTCAGTGCCGGGGCTGCCAGGGGCTTAGCACACTCACTGCATCCATCTGTCTCTGGCACGCACGCTGCTCCTCCCTCACATGCCCAGTTGTTTACCAAGAAACGTCAAGCAGAGTAGCAGAAAGATTCCTGGGGGAGGAATCAGGGTACGAATGGGTGTCCACTTCTTGTCTGCCTGTTTCTCTCCGTGCAGTCTAAAGCAAGTCATGCCACGTCTCTGGGCTCAGGATTTCCCCCCAATTCTGGGGCGGGAGGAATGATGTTTACTTCCTGAAAAGCTGGGAGGATTGCACGAGGGAGCAGAGACTAGGAAGGCCTGGCCTCATATGCCCACTGAGTCAGCCAGCCTTGGCCCTGGAGGCCGTCCCCCGAGGCTGGAGGCTGGGGACCCCCATGAACCTTGGGTCAGCAGCATTAGTGAGAGGCCTGGGCTCAGATGGGAACAACCTCCTAGGCATCAGCAGAAAGCCAGTCAGGAGGATGTTAAGTGGGGGGGTGCAGCCTGAGGTCTGGGGCCCAGGTCCCCACCTGTGTGAGCCAGGGGTAGGATTGGCCCCTCTGAGTAACTGGGGGATCTGAGGCTACAGCTGTCCTCCTGGAAAAGCAGACACAGCACTTCTGCTCTGTGTGTGTGACTTGCCGCAGCCCCCGTCCTGCCCTCTGAGGTCCTCCCCTTTCTTGAGCCTGTGGCAACTGGGACTGAGCCTGGTGAGGACGCTGCCCTTGTTTCCCATCCCTGGGACTGGAGCCCTGCCTGTCTCCTCCTTCCCTCCCTCTTCCTTCATTCCTTCCTTCCCCACTTACCTACATGGCCACCTTCTAGCCGCAGACCTGTCTTTCTGAGCCTCGGGCTCCTTACTTGTAAAATAGACTAAGCCGGGCGCGGTGGCTCACGCCTGTAATCCCAGCACTTTGGGAGGTCAAGGCGGGTGGATCATTTGAGGTCAGGAGTTCGAGACCAGCCTGGCCAATGTGGTGAAACCCCGTCTCTACTAAAAATACAAAAATTAGCCCGGTGTGATGGTGCGTGTCTGTAATCCCAGCTACTCAGGAGGCTGAGGTGGGAGAATCGCTTGAGCTCGGGAGGCGGAGGTTGCAGTGAGCTGAGATCGCGCCACTGCACTGTAGCCTGGGGGACAGAGCCAGACTCCATGTGGAAAAAAGAAAAAAGATAACTTGTAAAATAGACTAACGTTATCTACCCTGAACATTTGTCACAGGGATGAAATCAGACTCTGGCCACAGAGCCTTGGGGCAGGGGCTGGCACCTGGTGGGCACTCGGTGGGCAAAGGTGGAATGACCAGGCGAGCCCTGGCACCAGCCCAGCATCACAAATCCATACTGCTTCACATGTGCCAGTTCAGGGAGCTATACGCAGGGTTCCCTGCCCTCGCTGTTGAAGAGGTAGCCCCTTTTCAACAGGTTTTTATTTTTTATTTATTTTTTATTTTTATTTATTTATTTATTTTTGAGATGGGGTCTCGCTCTTTCGCCCAGCCCGGAGTGCAGTGGCGCAATCTCGGCTCACTGCAAGCTCCGCCTCCCGGGTTCACGCCATTCTCCTGCCTCAGCCTCCCGAGTAGCTGGGACTACAGGCGCCCACCACTGCGCCCGGCTAATTTTTCGTATTTTTAGTAGAGACGGGGTTTCACCGTGTTAACCAGGATGGTCTCGATCTTCTGACCTCATGATCCGCCCGCCTCGGCCTCCCAAAGTGCTGGGATTACAGGCATGAGCCACCGCGCCCGACTTTCAACAGGTTTTTAAAGGCAACAGCGGCACTTAAGACTATGATGAGGGGCCGGGGGCCGTGGTTCCTGCCCGTAATTCCAGCACTTTGGGAAGCCAAGGCAGGAGGATGGCTTGAGGCCAGGAATTTAAGACCAGCCTGGGCAACATGGTGAAACCCCATCTCTACAAACAATATAATAATAAAAAAGCTGGGAGTGGCGATGCATGCCTGTAGTCCCAGCTACTCAGGAGGCTGAGGTGGGAGGACTGCTTGAAGCCCAGGAGTTTGAGGCTGGAGTGAGCTGTGATAACACCACTACACTCCAGCCTGGGAGACAGAGTCAAGACCCTGTCTCTAAAAAAAAAAAAAAAAAAAAAAATTGGCCAGGTGCAGTGGCTCATACCCTCATACCTGTAATCCCAGCATTTTGGGAGGCCAAGGCAGGCAGATCACTTGAGGTCAGGAATTTGAGACCAGCCTAGTCAACATGGTGAAACTCCGTCTCTACTAAAAATATCCAAATTAGCCAGGCGTGGTGGTGGGTGCCTGTAATCTCAGCTACTCGGGAGGCTGAGGTGGGAAAATCGCCTGAACCTGGGAGGCAGGGGTTGCAGTGAGCTGAGATCGCGCAACTGCACTCCAGCCTGGGCGACAGAGTGAGACTCTGTCTCAAAAAAAACCAAAAAACTGACTGTGATGGGAATCTATCAGAGGAAATGATGTAGACTCCAGGGCTGGGAGTTCCAGCTGTGGTCAGACAGGAGACCTGGGGGAGGTGGCTGAAGGATGCTGCTTGCTTCAAATCAGCTTGCTCCCCAGTTCCCTGCCCCACCTGCACTGCTGGGCCCTGCTCTGCCGCCGCCTCCCCTGCCCCTCCCCCATCTGCTGGTCTGACCTCACTTTGATTGGTAGAAACTGGTGATTAGCTCGTCACTCTCAGGCTGGAGCTAACCCTGACTAACTGCTTCTAACTCACTTGGCCTTGAGAAAGCCCTGCCCTTCTCTGCACTGTCAGCTGAGAGGATCGGACCTAGATAGTCTAGCTTCTTTTTTTTTTTTTTTTTTTTGAGACCGAGTCTTGCCCTGTAGCCCAGACCGGAGTGCAATGGCGAGATCTCGGCTCACTGCAACTTCCGCCTGCCAGGTTCAAATAATTCTCCTGCCTCAGCCTCCTGAGCAGCTGGGATTATAGGCAGGTGCCATCATGCCTGGCTAATTTTTTGTATTTTTAGTAGAGGTGGGGTTTCACCATGCTGGCCAGGCCAGTCTTGAACTCCTGACCTCGTGATCCGCCCGCCTCGGCCTCCCAAAGTGCTGGGATTACAGGCATGGGCCCCCATGCCCGGCCTGACAGTCCAGCTTCTTAAGTTTTGAAAACCGGTTCCGGCCAGGCGCGGTGGCTCAAACGCCTGTAATCCCAGCACTTTGGGAGGCCGAGGCGGGCGGATCACCAGGTCAGGAAATCGAGACCATCCTGGCTAACATGGTGAAACCCCATCTCTACTAAAAATACAAAAAATTAGCCGGGCGAAGTGGTGGGCGCCTGCAGTCCCAGCTGCGCGGGAGGCTGAGGCAGGAGAATGGCGTGAACCCCGGGGGGCGGAGCCTGCAGTGAGCCGAGATCGCGCCACTGCACTCCAGCCTGGGCGACAGCGAGACTCCGTCTCAAAAAAAAAAAAAAAAAAAAAAAAGAAAACCGGTTCCACCACTGAGCCCTGCCCCTCCATGGACCCATTTCAAAAGCGTGGTAACAGGTTCGCAGAGCCCGCATTAGAACCTGCAGCTGCCGACTGTGAAGCCCTTTCTCTACATGAAGCCATCCCTGCTCCTGGCAGCAGCTTTCCATCTTCCAGGTTGACCATTCGTCCAGGCATTTTGCACCCATTAGCCTGGCTGGGGTCAAACTCAACGACTCTATGAAGCCTGTAAGGAAATGGGGAGGCGGGCTCAGAGCAGCCACCCTTTCTGCTCCCAAGGGGGTTAACCGCCAAAACCTCAACATCAAGGTCAGACCGAGGTCGTCGGGTCCAGATATCTCCTAATCATGCCTCTGGAGCTTTGGGGATCCTGAAGGGGCCCCTGGCATTGGGGGAGGGAGCAGGCAGGGCTCTGGGCCCACCTCAGTTTTGTTTTGTTTTGTTTTGTTTTTTTTTTGAGACGGAGTCCCGCTCTGTTGCCCAGGCTGGAGTGCAGTGGTGCAATCTCGGCTCACTGCAAGCTCCGCCTCCCGGGTTCACGCCATTCTCCTGCCTCAGCCTCTCCGAGTAGCTGGGACTACAGGCGTCCACCACCATGCTCGGCTAATTTTTTGTATTTTTAATAGAGACGGGGTTTCACTGTGGTCTCGATCTCCTGACCTCATGATCCACCCGCCTCGGCCTCCCAAAGTGCTGGGATTACAAGCGTGAGCCACCACGCCCGGCCATGGCCCACCTCAGTTTTAACAGAACCATCAGATGAGCTGTGGGATGTCAGCAGGATGCCAGCTCTTCCCTGGCCCTGGCACTCACCCTCATCTTGCCTGCCCACATGCCTATGCCAACCTGGTGGCAGATGCCATCTCCTCTCAGGGTCACCCCCAGTCCCCTGCACAAAGCGTCAGTGAGCAGGGTGAGCTCTGCTAAGGATCTGTGGGCCAGGCCAGGAGGGGCTCTGCACACCCACCACACAGCCAGCAGGGACAACGCCCCCTTAGCGTCTCCCTCCCTGACCTCGTCCCCTCCTCAGAGCCTCCCAGACAGCTCTTGCCACTCCTCCTCACTGCCTGTCTTCTCTTTCCTCCTAGAGTTTCACCTCCACGATTCGCACACTCTCCTCCTCTGTAGGCCACAAAGCCATTCCCTTAGCCACAGGTCCTACTCACCAAGAACTGTGAAGGACATGAGATTGTGCCCTATTTGCAAGGTAAGAAAAGAGCCTGCCTCCGTTCCATAAATTCTGGCAGAAGATACGAGACTTCTGGGTCAGAAACAAGAAACAGTTTGTGACCCACAGCAGCAGCGGGAGCCAGAGTATCTGCATTTTTATGGGCCAGTTCCAAGAATAACACAAATAGGGCTCAGTGGCAGCTTTGTACTCGGGATTGTGTAGGAGAGGAGCCTTGAGCTCAGAGAACCTGAATCTTTTATAGCAGGTGGTGAGCGTGCCTGCTGTTTACTCTGCAGAGAAAAAGTAGCTCCGTAGCTCCAGGCTCTTTACTTATACTGTGTGGACTTTCGTCCTCCAAAAATTCCTGGCCACCTGGAAACTGAATGTGACCTTACAGTTGGTCCTTGAACAACATGGACTTGAACTGCTTGGATCCACTTATACGTGCATTTTCTTCCACCTCTGCCACCCCTGAGACAGCAAGACCAGCTCCTCCTCTTCTTCTTCCTCCTTCCTTCCTCCTCAGCCTACTAAACATGAAGATGACAAGGATGGAGACCTTTATGATTATCCACTTCCACTTAATGAATTGTAAATACATTTTCTCTTATTTATGGTTTTCTTAAAACATTTACTTCTCTCTAGCTTACTTTATTGTAAGAATACAGCGTGTAATACACACAACATACAAAATATCTGTTAATTAACTGTTTATGTTATCAGTAAGGCTTTCAGTCAATAGCAGGCTATTCGGCTGGGAGTGGTGGCTCACACCTGTAATACCAGCATTTTGGGAGGCTGAGGCAATGGATCACTTGAGGTCAGGAGTTCGAGACCAGCCTGGCCAACATAGTGAAACCCTATCTGTACTAAAAATACAAAAAAAGTAGGCTGCCATGGTGGTGCATGCCTGTAATCCCAGCTACTTGGGAGGCTGAGGCAGGAGAATCACTTGAACCTGGGAGGCAGAGGCTGCAGTGAGCTGAGATCATGCCACTGCACTCCAGCCTGGGTGACAGAGTGAGACTCTGTCTCAAAAAAAGAAAAGAAAAGAAAATGAAAATGTACTAACACATAATACTATAGTGGGTAATTGTGTGCACCCAGCTTTATAACTGCAGTCATCTGGAATACCTGGATGAACAACTTAAGTCTTTCCATAAGACCGTTCAAAATCTGTGATGGGCCACCAGTGCCTGTGCACTCACCCAGAGAGCTGAGATCTGGAGAAACTTTACCTTTTCCAAGTGCAGATGGACAAAAAGGACATCACTTCATTGAGGAAGTTTCAACATTTTTACATAACACACACACACACACACACACACAGTGCTTACACACAACGTCAACGCTGTGATAATGCACTTTTGTGGAATCAAATTTGCAAAAGATGCATAAAATGAATTAGAACTCTCTAAAAGTCTCTATGCAATTTATACTTCCAGGATTGGAAATGATGCAAAGATTAAATCCATAGCATAACAAATTGTAAAAAACAATGCCGATAATTTAAAAGAGTCAGTGAAAAGAAAACCTAAACAAAGAAAAAAGAAAGCTAACAAACTAAAAAGACGACTCAATATGAAAAAATGTATTACTTGGATAGATTATGGGCTATTGCTCAGAGATAGTCCATAAGAGCTGGCCAACTTTCATAATTATTAACTATAGTTTGGAGTCTTGCATCTCGATGAGTACCCGCTTTTTTTTCTTTTCTTTTCTTTTTTCTTTTGAGATGGAGTCTCACTCTGTCACCCAGGCTGGAGTGCAGTGGCACGATTTCGGCTCATTGCAATCTTCGCCTCCCGAGTTCGAGCGATTCTCCTGCCTCAGCCTCCTGAGCAGCTAGGACTACAGGCTACCATCACCACACCCAGCTAATTCTTGTATTTTTAGTAAAGACGGGGTTTCACCATATTGGCCAGGCTGGTTTCGAACTCCTGACCTCATGATCCACCCACCTGGGCCTCCCAAAGTGCTGGGATTACAGGCGTGAGCCACCATGCCTGGCTGCTATTTTTTTTTTTTAAGGGCATGCCTCTCCTGTGAGAATATGTTCACGTTCATTTTCTACATGGCTCTGCTCTTTATGAAATTCTTCTATCATTTGACATACACCGACATGGGCATTCTATCATTCCACGTGCACTCACATGCAGACCACAGATTTGGTGGTCACAATACTGCCCAGGATGGAGTGCAGTGGCGCAATCTCAGCTCACTGCAAACTCCACCTCCCGGGTTCAAGCGATTCTCCTGCCTCAGCCGCCTGAATAGCTGGGATGACAGGTGCCCGACACCACGCCCAACTAATTTTGTATTTTTAGTAGAGATGAGGTTTCACCTTGTTGGCCAGGCTGGTCTCGAACTTCTGACCTCAGGTGATCTGCCTGCCTTGGCCTCTCAAAATGCTGGGATTATAGGTGTGAGCCCCCACGCCCAGTCAGCCGTATGTGTCTTCCTTTCCTACTGTGCACATAATTACATTCAAACCAGTCAGAAACCTCAGTGGCTTCTTCAGGCAAATGTGGCTCTATTTCTTTAAAAGCTCTTGGAGGCATAAGAAAAGAAAAATAAAAAGAAAAAAAGAAAAACTAGAAATTGAAAAAAATAAATACACAAAATCTCCTGGAATATTGTCAGCTGGAAGGAATGCCAAGGCAGGCAAATGACATTTTTTTTTTTTTCTCTGAGACAGTCTTGCTCTGTCGCCCAGGCTGGAGTGCAGTGGCGTGATCTCAGCTCATTGCAACCGCCGCCTCCCAGGTTCAAACGATTCTTCTGCCTCAGCCTCTCGAGTAGCTGGGATTACAGGCGCCCGCCACCGTGTCTGGCTAATTTTTGGATTTTTAGTAGAGATGGGGTTTCACCACGTTGGCCAGACTGGTCTCCAACACCTGACCTCAGGTGATCTTCCTGCCTCGGCCTCCCCAAGTGCTGGGGTTACAGGTGTGAGCCACTGCGCTGGGCCAAATGACACATTTTTAAGCTGAAGTTTTTGTGGTTGCTATATCAAGTGGCCCATCCAGTTGTCTGAATTTTCCACCAAATGCCTTAGGCTGAATCGAAAAAACAAACTTTATTGGTAACACCTTGCCATTCACTTTTAGAAGCCTTAATCACCTCTAATCCTAAATCTGTCATGACTGGAGGGGTCAATTAGATGTTAGGAATTTTAGACTTTAGGGATTTAGACTTTAGGGATTTTGATCTTTCGGCATTTCAGCATTCAGGATTATGGTACTCAAAACAGTCATTAGGGATTATGACCCAAACCCCAGACCAAGACATAGCACATGGCCAGCACTCATAAATACTTATGGGTTGAATGACAGCTGAAGGGGAGAGCTGGCCCTAGGCTGTGGGCCCGCCAACTCTGGCTCCGTATCCCGGCTCTGCTCCCAGGGAGCTGTGCGATTTCAGGCAAGCCTTTTACCTCCCTGACCCTCAGTTTCCTCATCTGTTAAATGGGGACAGAGGCCGGGCCCCGTGGCTCATGCCTGTGAATCTCAGCACTTTGGGAGGCCGAGGCGGGCGGGTCACTGGAGGCCAGGAGTTTGAGACCAGCCTGGCCAACATGGTGAAACCACAGCTCCACTAAAAATACAAAAAAATTAGCTGGGCCTGGTGGCGGGCACCTGTCATCCCAGCTACTCTGGAGACTGAGGTAGGAGAATCGCTTGAACCCGGAAGGTGGAGGTTTCAGTGAGCCGAGATTGTGCCACTGCACTCCAGCCTGGGTGACAGAGCAAGACTCCGTCTTAAAAAAAAAAAAAAAAAAAAAAGGTGCAGAAATACATACTTTGCAGCATATTGAGATGATTTGAGATAATATGAGAGAAAACTGACTGGCACAGTGCCTAGCATATAGCAGGTGCTTAGCCCTTTCTTGCTGCTCTCTGGAGCCTAGAGGGCTCCTGGGGCACCCCCCTCTGATCTGTCTGGAGGACTTGGGTGGTTCTGAACCCCGGACACAGCACCATTCCTAAGGGGCTTCCTGATGAGGGGCCTTGGGGTAAACCTTGATATAATAACACCCCCCTTCACTTATAGATTCTTTCCTGGGCTTCTTGGCTGTCGGGCATCTGAGACCAACTTGATTGCTTCTAGAGATGGTGGGCTCACTACTCCCAGCAGTTGCCTGAGTGTTCATTCTGGGATTGAGGTTGAAGAAAGATCTTTCTTGTCCACCCTGTTTGTCCTGCTCTCTGCTGCCTCCGCTCGTCTGTTGGCCTAGGAGCTGGGTTCCTGGAGGCCGGGGACTTGAGGGTTCAGTTCGGAATTGAACCAAGGTTGGAAAAAGAATCTGGAACATACAGAAGTCAGTTAGGAAAGAAATCCCATCAGTTCTCACCCCCTTTTCTTTAGAAGCTGGCCTCGGTACTTCCATGGGGCAGAAATTGTATTTTTGTGTCCTCCACCATCTCTTCTGTCTAGAAATCTCCCTCTCATCCTCGGGGACCGGCCACAGGAACACAGCCACCCCCCGGGAGTGGCTTGCGGTCTCTCTGCCCTCGGTAGCCCCCAGCTGCTGCCTCGCCGTGTTCCTGGCCTGCAGCAGGTCTCCAGTGAGGCTGTGAACCGGCCAGACCTGGAGTTCCCAGAGTCTGGTCAGGGCTCTGCCTCCTCTCATTCACTCGTTTGCTGGTCGCTGTCAACTGCCCAGGTGTTGGCCACGGTCCCCTTGGTGAGCAGGTGAATGGGGCTGACACAGCTCCAGGTCCGAGAATTGCCCCCAGTCTTGGGAGAAACAACATCTCCTGGCCTTGTCTTGTCCTCTGAGACCTGGAATCTCCATGACACTCGGGGGCAGGAATCCACAGTCCTACACTACAGGAGAGGTCCCTGGGCTCTGGCAGTGATGGCTGGTGGGAGCCGGCAGACCCAGAGCTGGATCGTGGCCTCAGCCACTGTGGTTCCCACCTGAGTAGTGGCAGCGCCGCCCTGGCCCTGGCTCCTACGGGAGGGTGGGCTGTGGAGGCAATACTGCCCCCATCTCGCCCCAGCTTCCCTCAGCTGTTTCCTGCACAGGCTGTCCGTGGAACTGGCTCTGCCCAACCCCCTTCTTCTCTCCTCCCTCCTCCCTGGCCCCGGGACAGGCGCTGTGCCGTTTCCTGGCTGACCCCATCCCAGTGCTCCGTGGGGCGGGGGGGGCTTTGTGACCCTGAGGGAACTCCCGGGCCTCCTGCTTGCCCCCATTGCAATATCGTGGAGCCAGGCAGGCTGAGCAGCCTAGTCTTGGTTTGGCCCTGCTGGTGCTCTGGGACCCTGGGTTGGCTCTGGCCCCTGCTGGTGGCCTGGGACCCTGGGTTGGCTCTGGCCCCTGCTGGTGGCCTGGGGCCCCAGGTGGACTCTGTGGCCCTCGCTGGGCTTCTGTCTGCCTCAGCCAGCCATGGCCTGGGACACATTCAGTCCCCAGCTCACAGAATGTTTATGATGTGAACCTCCCAGCATAGTTAGTGACCCAGAGTAAGCGCTCAGAAAATGTGTTTTCAACAGCGACGTGAATGTAATTCTATGTTTCAGGTGCCATCTGCCCCTCCAGAGCCTGACAGTGACTTGGCCAAAGGATTTTTGCCTGATTTATTTCTCTGTCCCCCGTCTCAGCTCTGTCGAAGCACCGAGGACCTGGCAGTGTCAGCCAGTGGGCAGATGAGCTGATTAATGAATGCCCGGCACCTTCCCTGGGTTGTCCCAGCTGTCTAGCAGGGCTCACGGTGGCTGGGGGCCTCTGGGGCTGTCTGGGTGCCCTCTGACCGGCTGAGTTCGGGCCCTTGCCCTCCTTCCATGTGGCGTCTCTGCCCGTCTGGAAGCTGGGCTGCACATCCCCCGGTGAGGCCCTGGGCTCCAGTGGAGGAAGAGATTCTGAGATCTTGAGAGATCCCGGGCCTCGTCAATTCTCAGGCCCCAGACTGCATGGCTGTTGGAGGAAGTGTGTAATTTAAAAAAGGTTTCCCTGGTTACATGGAAACTTTTGCGGGCAAAGAGAAAGAAATACGTTTTTAATGAAGTCCAGGAGCCCGGGCGTTTGATCTTCTGCTGTTCCCGGAACAGGCAGCAGTGGCTTTGCATCAGGAACAGCGTGTGCTCCCAAGCGGCCCTGCCAGCGGACGGCAGGCTGTGAGGGGCGAGAGTGCAGTGGCAGGTCACCAGCCATGCCCTCTGTCCACACTGATGTCTCATGGCCTCCCGGTCTCTCCATTTGCAGATGAGGAAGGCACGAGCCAAGGCTGGGGGCTGCCGGCTGCCGGCTTCTCAATCCAAGCAGTGTCCACTCCCCGGCTCACAGCCCCAGCCAAGCCCACGAGACAGTTCTCAGGGGTGGCAGGAATACTGGCCACCAAACACAGCCATAGAAATGCCTCTTGGGCACGGGGAGGCCCCTCAAGTCCGCCACATCGTAGGTGAGTAAGTACGCGTGGGTCCCTTGCACGGGGCACTATGCAGCAGGGGCTTTCATCCCCCTGATGGGAATGGAAATCTCTGCAGAACTTCTGGAGGCCAGCTTGGCTGTACATTCAGGAAGTGAGTTGACTCAATGATTCCACTTCTGGAAACTCACACTCAGGGAGTCTCTTGAAATTGAGGAAAATCTCCACACTGTTTGTCAGAGCACTATTTAGAGCAGCAGGAAATACCCAATGTGAAAATGCCCAACAAAGTGAATCATGAAATTCTCATATGTCCTCTCTCTGGAATATGATGCACCCGTTAGAATTAGGTTTACGGGCCGGGCGCGGTGGCTCAAGCCTGTAATCCCAGCACTTTGGGAGGCCGAGGCAGGCGGATCACGAGATCAGGAGATCGAGACCATCCTGGCTAACATGGTGAAACCCCCATCTCTACTAAAAATACAAAAAATTAGCCAGGTGTGGTGGCGGGCACCTGTAGTCCCAGCTACTTGGGAGGCTGAGGCAGAAGAATGGCGTGAACCTGGGAGGAGAAGCTTGCAGTGAGCCGAGATTGCGCCACTGCATTCCAGCCTGGGCAACAGGGTGAGACTCTGTCTCAAAAAAAAAAAAATTTGGTTTATGATGATTTTTAAAAATTAATTAATTAATTAATTAATTTTGAGATAGGGCATCCCTTTGTCACCCAGGCTGGAGTGCAGTGGCACCATCATGGCTCACTGCAGCCTTGACCTCCCTGGCTCAAGTGATCCTCCCACCTCAGCCTACCAAGTAGCTGGGACCACAGATGGGTGCCACCAGACCCAGGTAATTTAAAAAAAATATTTTGTAGGACGGGGTCTCCCTACATTGCCCAGGCTGGTCTTGAACTTCTGGGCTTAAGCAATCCTCCTGCCTCGGCCTCCCAAAGTGATGGGATTCCAAGCCTGAGCCACTGCGCCCAGCCTACAGTAAGTTTTTAAAGGCATGGGGAAATGTTTATGCAATCATGTTAAATTTTAAAAAACAACGAATATTCAAAACATTCTACAAGCTATTCAGATGACATAAAATGCAGAGATTAGGAAAATATCAGAAAGAAATGCACTGAATTGTTATTGATAAAAATCTTTGGATGTTGACAATATGGAAAATTATCTGTTCTTTCTAGTTTTCCAAATTAGCAATTTCCAAATATCCAGTAATAAATGGATATTATTTTTTATAGTGGAAGAACACGTAAATGCATTTACCCCATTGACCAAGAGCACCTCATGACAGATGAAAAGAACTACTGGTCTGGCATCACACCCAGCCTGGCTGAAAAGCCTGACCATCCCCTCCTACTGCCCTTGGTCAATCTGGAGCTATGAGAGTCAGCAGGGAGAAAGAGGACACAGGAATGAAAGGAGCGGTGGTCATTCTCTTGACCCAAAACAGGGGCAATGGTTGGACATTCTAGGCTCCTGAAAACCCATCCACATGTCCACCCATACATTCATATATCCCTTCATTATCCACCCACCCACCCATCCATCCATCCATCCACCCATCTGTTCAATCATCCATCCATCATCCATCTATCCATCCACCATCATCCATCCATCCACCTATATCCCTCCCCCATCAAAACATCCATCCATCCATCCATCCATCCATCCATCCATCCATCCATCTGTTCAATCATTCATCCATCATCCATCTATCCATCCACCACCATCCATCCATCCACCTATATCCATCCCCCCATCAAACCATCCATCCATCCATCCATCCATCTGTTCAATCATCCATCCATCATACATCTATCCATCCACCATCATCCATCCATCCACCTATATCCCTCTCCCCATCAAACCATCCATCCATCCATCCATCCATCCATCCATCCATCTGTTCAATCATTCATCCATCATCCATCTATCCATCCACCATCATCCATCCATCCACCTATAACCATCCCCCCATCAAACCATCCATCCATTCATCCATCCATCCATCCACCCATCTGTTCAATCATTCATCCATCATCCATCTATCCATCCACCATCATCCATCCATCCACCTATAACCATCCCCCCATCAAACCATCCATCCATCCATCCATCCATCCATCCATCCAGTTATCCACCCATCATCCATCCATCCATCCACCTATATTCATCCATCCACCTATATCCATCCATCCATCCATCCATCCATCCATCCATCCATCCATCCATCTACTGCAGACTCTACTGCAGACTCCTGGGATAGCACCACAATGTGGATGGATGTTCATAACCTGTAGCCAAATGTGTACCAATGATCTCCCCATCGCTCATGCTCTGCTCCTATCTCAGGTGCCCTAGGATTCTCACTCCCTTACTTCTAGCTCCCGAAACCTAGCTGTCCTCGCCCCATTCCATCTGGGCGTCTCCTGAGCCCTTCCACTCCACTCAGCTCTGTCCTGGACATCACCCCCGCAGCCTCTCTGGCTGCTTTCTGCCTCTGTATCCCAATTTGCAGATTTTGCTGGGTGAGGAAGCTCAGCAGCTGCCTTAGAGGTCTGGGTGGGGGTTGTAGGGGGAGCACATTGCAAATAATTCATATATTGCCATAGCTCTTTCTCTTGTTCTTTCTTTCTTTCTTCTTTTTTTTGAGACAGAGTTTTGCTCTCGTTGCCCAGGCTGGAGTGCAATGGCACGATCTCGGCTCACCACAACCGCCACCTCCTGGGTTCAAGCGATTCTCTTGCCTAAGCCTCCCGAGTAGCTGGGATTACAGGTGTGCAGCTAATTTTGTATTTTTAGTAGAGACAGGGTTTCTCCATGTCGGTCAGGCTGGTCTCAAACTCCCGACCTCAGGTGATCTGCCCGCCTCGGCCTCCCAAAGTGCTGGGATTATAGCCGTGAGCCACCACACCCAACCTCTCTTTTTCTTTTAAGCCCTGGTTACATCAATTTTTTTTTTTTTTGAGATGGAGTCTCACTCTGTCGCTCAGGTTGGAGTGCAGTGGTGCAATCTCAGCTCACCTGCAACCTTTGCCTCCCAGGTTCCTGCCTCAGCCTCCGGAGTAGCTGGGATTACAGGCACGCACCACCATGCCTGGCTAGTTTTTTTTTTTTTTTTTTTTTTGTATTTTTAGTAGAGACAGTGTTTCACCATGTTGGCCAGGCTGGTCTTGAACTCTTGGCCTGAGGTGATCTGCCCACCTCATCCTCCTAAAGTGCTGGGGTTACAGGCATGAGCCACCGCACCCAGCCTGGTTACACAAAATCTCAAAAAATAAAAAATTAAAAAAGTACCCTGATTGCTTCAAAGCTGCCTCCTAAGGCCTGAGTGTTTTGGGATTCTCATCTTGTCTTTAGACACTAAGTCCCCCAGGCTTGGCCTGGCCTCAGTTGCCATGCTGGCCGCAGAGTTGCCTGGAGCCTGCTTTCCTTCCCCACATACTCTGGGCTTCCAGCTCACGCTGCCTCCTCAGCCCTTCTCCCCTTCTCCCCTTCTCCCTGCCACGCCCCCTCTCTCCCAACCTGGATGCCTCCTTTTTCATCTTTGGGTTTCAGGTTCAAAAGCACCTCCTCTGGGGAGTCCTCCCTGGTCCTGCCCTGATGCAAGGGCATCAGCCACGTGTCCCTTCTGGCCTCCTCGCTGTGGGAAGGAGATGACGTTGACCTTCGAGTCAGCAAGGACTCAGTGACAGGCCTGTTCCCTGGGACCCCAGTGCTGCAAGCCCATAGACCCGATTTTGTTCCTCATATACCTCCGGTGAGGGGCACAGGGCTGGGCATGGAGTAGGTACTCAGGAAGCCTCTGCAGAAGGAGTGTGGGCAGGAAATGCCACCACCGATGTGACCCACGAGGCTGTACCCCCAGGGGGACAGTGACAGCTGTGGGTTCCCTTTGAAACAACTCTTGGCTTTTGTAGATCAGTGAGTGGGAGTACTGGTCGGGGGAACCAGGCTCAGACCAAGCCACTCAGTCTGTTTGCCTCAGTTTGCCTTTCTGTGAAATGGCCACAAGGAACTCTGCCTCATCAGAAGGTGGTGGTGGGATCTATTCTGAGACAGCAATGGGGTGGCTGTGGTCCGAGCCAGCCAGTGCACCCCTTGGCTGGATGGTGTCTGTGTGAATGTGCATATGCATGTGTGCAGGCTGCTGGGGGATGCTGTATATTTGTGAGGCTCCAGCCAGCATAGGCCCACTTTGGGGCATATCTGTCTTCTCCCCTGCCCGTACCTTGCTGAGTTGTCACCTTCCTGGGGCTCAGCAGAGAAGCCAAGCCTGGGCCCTCTCTCCCTCCCTCTCCCTGGGCCAGGGCCCTTGTCACCACTTGGCTTAGGGCAGTGGCCTGTCTGCTCTGAGGCGCTCCCATGGGTCCTATTCTCACTGCCATAGCTCCTAGCAAGGAAGGCTTGGCTTGAAGTCCAGGGCAAAGTGCAGCACTGACTCTTACCCTCTTTCACCCAGCTCACTAGGCCTGACCATCCCCTCCTACAGCCCTTGGCCAATCTGGAGCCATTAGAGTCAGCAGGGAGAAAGAGGATAGAGGAATGAAAGGAGTGGTGGCCATTCCCTTCTCCCAAAACAAGGGCAATGATCGGACAATCTAGGCTCTGGAAAACCCATCTATACATCCACCCATACATCCACATATCCCTTCATTACTCACCCACCCACCCACCCATCCATCCGTCCATCTGTCCATCTGTTCAGTCATCCATCCATGCATCCATCCATCCCCCATCCACCCACTTGTCCATCCCCCCATCAAACCATCCGTCCATCCATCCATTTAATCATCCATCCATCCATCCATCCATCCATCCATCCATCCATCCATTTAATCATCCATCCATCCATTCATCCATCCATTCATTCATCCAGGTATCCACCCATCATCTATCCATCCACGAATATCCATCCCCCCATCCATCCAACCGTCCATCCATCCATCATCCTCCCACACATCTAACTATTCATGCATCTATCCATTCATCATCCATCTACTCATCCATCCATCCATCCGTCCATCTGTTCAGTCATCCATCCATTCATTCACCATCACTCATCCCCCACAGCTAACTATCTATCCATCCATCCATCCATCCACCTATATCCAACCATCCATTCATCTATCCATTCATCATCCATCCACTCATCTATCCATCCATCAATTTATCTGTTCAATCATTCATTCATACATCCATCCACTGATCCACCCACCCATTTTCCATTCATTCATCCAGTCGTCATCCATCCCCCCATCCAACTATCCACCCATCCATCCATTCATTTATCCATCACCCATCCAAACATCTATCTATGCATTCATTCACCTCTGCTCCTTGTCTGATATCTGCTCTGTGGATCTATGGGGCCCCTGCTGGGTGCTGTGGACACAGGGGTAGCCAGCCTGGTCTCTGACCCAGGGGAGCTCACGGTGGGGTGGAGGACACTTCACCACCCCAATGCTGGGTGATGAGTGCTGTGATGGGGTTGCTCAGTGGGGGTGGGGTGTGACCTCACAGGTTTCCCAGGGTGTAGAGGATGAGGATGTGGTTAGGAGGTTTGAGTGAGAGATGAGGCAGGAGAGGCTGTGGGACCTGCTGGGGCGGCTCCCAAATGCCAGCTAAGGAGTCTGGAGGGCCTTTGATAAAACCTGAGATCAAGTCACATACCACAAAATTCACCCTCTTAAAGCATACAGTGTAGTTTTTAGTATATTCACAAGATTGTGCAACCACCAATCTAATTCCAGAACATTTATATCTCCCTGAAAGAAACTCTGTTCCCGTTAGTAGATACTCCCCCTTTCCCCATACACCCAGCACTTGGTGATCACCAATCTTTCTGTCTCTGTGGGTTTCCCTATTCTGGACATTTCATACACATGGAAACGTAGAATCTGTGGCCTTTCATGTCAGGCTTCTTTCACTGAGTGCCATGTTTTCAAAGTTGACCCACGATGTGTCACTTCTCAGGACTTCAGTCCTTTTTATGGTTGGATGTGCATACCACGTTATGTTTATCCATTTTCTGTTGATGGAAATTTGGATTGTTTCCACATTTTGCTGTTGTGAATAGTGCTGCTGTAAACATTCAAGTGTACATTTTTGTGTGTACATGTGTTTCTGTTTTCTTGAGTAGACATCTGGGGTGAGACTGCTGTAACTCCATGTTTAATTTTCTGAGGAACTGCCAGGCTTTTCTTCAAACCTCCTTCACCACTTTACCTTCCCATTTTACCTGCACCATTAGAGTATGAGGGCTCTAATTTCACTACATCCTTGCCACAATTTGTTATTGTCATTTTTTTTTTCTGGTATAGCCATCACTGTGATTGTGAAGTGCTGTGACATTGTGGGTTTGATTTCCATTTTTTCTGATGACTAATGATATTGGGCCCCTTTTCATGTGCCTGTTGCCACGAGTATATCTTGTCTAGAGAAGTGTATTTTCAAATCCTTTAGTCACTTTTTTTTTTTGAAACAGTCTCACTCTATTACCCAGGCTGAAGTGCAGTGGTGTGATCTCAGCTCACTGCAACCTCCGCCTCCCGGGTTCAGGTGATTCTCCTGCCTCAGCCTCCCAAGTAGCTGGGATTATAGGCACCCACCACCATGCCCCGCTAATTTTTGTATTTTTAGTAGAGACAGGGTTTTGCCATGTTGGCCAGGCTGGTCTCGAACTCCTGACCTCAAGTGATCCCCCCACCTCGGCCTCCCAAAGTGCTGAAATTACAGGTGTAAGCCACTGTGCCCAGCCTCCTTTGTTCACTTTTTAATGTGGATATTTATTTTTAAAATTATTGAGTTGTAGTATTCTTTATATAGTCTAAATACTATATCTGTGTTAGGTGTGTGATTTACAAATAGTTCCTTCTGTTCTTTGAGCTGTTTTATCACTTTCTTGTGAATGTCCTTCGAAGCACAAGTTTTTCATCTTGATGAAATCCATTTTCTATGTTTTTTCTTTCATTGCTTGTGCTTGTGGTGTCACAACTAAGAAACTCTTGCCTAATTCAAAGTCATGAAGATTGGCACCTGACCTCTTCTGCTTTTTGTAGTGGCAACTCTTCCATGGCTGCCTTTGATCCATTTTGAGTTCGTTTTTGTATATGGAGTGAGGTAGGGGTCCAGCTTCACTCTTTTGCGTGTGGATACCCAGTTGTCTCAGCTCCATTTGTTGAAAGATGATTCTTCTTTGATTGTCTTGGCACTCTTGTTGAATATCGATTGGCCATATATGTATGAATAGGTTTATTTCTGGACTCTTACTCTATTCTATTGACCTATATGTCTTTAATTATGCCAGTACCACACCATCTTGATAGCTGTAGCTTTGCGGTAAGTTTTGAAGTTGGGAAGTATGAGTCCTCCTATTTTTTTTTTTTCAAGATCATTTGGTTTTTCTGGGCCTGTTGCATTTCCATGTGAATTTTGGGATCAATATACACAACACAGGTAGCTAGGATTCTGATATGGTGAGGAGAGTCTTTGTCTACAGGGCAATGGGGAACCATGGGGGTTTTTGAGCAGGTGAGTGACAGGATCAGACTTGAGTTTTGCTAAGATGGATCTTCCCAGCACAGGGAATGGATTTGAGGGAATGGGTTAGGCCCAGGGGGATGCAAGGAGAGGTGGTGACAGCCAGGGGCTGGCCATGAGGTGACAGGCATGGGCTGGCCACGGGACAAGGAGCCGAAAGAGGCAGAGGAACCAGGGTCTCGGACTGGTGGGCTGTAGGGAGGGATGAGGTGGTTGCGTCTCTGGAAGGCCCAGCCCCACTCCTGGCTCCCTACCCTTCTTGGTCAGGGAGAGGGGCCAGGGAGCAGGCTGGACTGGGCATTGGGACACCCGAATCCAACTCTGCCTCTGTCACTGCTCCACTGTGATCTCCCATGGGCGACTTCCCAGCTGCCACCCATCCCTCCTCCCCAGGGCCTGGATTCAAACAGACTCATCCAGAAGAGCTGGAAGGGCCCTATGAATCCACACAGGCCACCGTCTATTTTATAGATAGGAAAACTGAGGCCTCATGTGATTGACTCCCTGCTCTCCTCTGAGCTCTTTGGAGCCTCAGGTTTTGCCCTTGCCAGTCCCTGGGTCCATCCTCTAGGGCCTAAGAACAAACTGCCAGCCCACAGCTCATCTGACCGAGAGTTACGACTGCATGTGATACTATGACCAGGCCATTCCAGAAAATCCTGGCTCAGGAAGACACAGTCGCAAAGGACTTTCTTGTTTCAGGAACCTCCTGGAATCCATTTATCTGAACAATAGCTCACCTCACTGGGTGAGCTGCTTGCTCGTGAAATGACTGCTCTCTCACCAGGTCATGCTTGAAACCCATGCCTCACTGCATCCCCAATGCCATTCTGCTGTGTCACCAGGTTCACCCAGTCCCAGTCCGTCTCCACAAACCGCTTAGACCCAGGACCCTAACTTACAAAGGCCTTCCCTGACCTCCCCTTTCCAAGACACTCCTGGGGCTCTGTCAGGGGTGCCCCCTGCAGATGCAGACACAGAGCTTGGCTTGGCTGGGTGACTACTGAGTCTCCCAGACAGGATGGGGCCCCTACACACTCCTGGCCCCCTACTTCTTGCGTCTCCTTAATGGCATCTCTCAATCTGCCTTAACAAAATTAATAGACTTTATTTTTAGAGTAGTTCTAGGTTCAGAGTTGAATTGATTGAAAGGTGCAGAGATTTTCCACAACCGCGTGGCCCCACCATGCACACCCTCCCCTCTATCACTGTCCACACCAGAGGGTGCATCTGTGGCACCTGATGGACCCGCATGGCCACATCAGGACCACCCAGAGTCCACAGTTTCCATGAGGGGCCCCTCTTGGCGTTGGACATTGTGTAAGGACAGGGACCCCCATGGTGGCATCATCCAGGGCAGTGTTACTGCCCTGAGATCCCCGAGCCCCACCTGCTCATCCCTGTCTCCCTCTCACTCCTGGCAACCTCCGCTCCTTTCACTGTCTCCGTAGTTTGCCCTGCCCCACAGGGTCGTGTAGTTGGTATCACACTGTCTGTAGCCTTTTCAGACTGGCTTCTTCCACTCATGAGATGCATTTTGAGTGCTTCCATGCCTTTTTTTTTTTTTTTGAGATGGAGTTTCACTCTTGTTGCCCAGGCTGGAGTGCAGTGGTGCGATCTTGGCTCACTGCAACCTCTGCCTCCCTGGTTCAAGTGATTCTCCTGCCTCAGCCTCCCGAGTAGCTGGGATTACAGGTGCCCACCACCACTCCTTGCTATTTTGTTGTATTTTTAGTAGAGACACGGTTTCACAATGTTGGTCAGGCTGGTCTTGAACTCCTGGCCTCAGGTGATCCACCTGCCTCAGCCTTCCAAGTGCTGGGATTACAGGTGTGAGCCACTGTGCCTGGCCACTTCCATGGCTTCATAGCCCCTTTCTTCCTTTCTTTCGTTCTTTCTTTCTTTCTTTCTTTCTCTCTCTCTCTCTCTCTCTCTCTTTCTTTCTTTTCTTTCTTTTCTTTCTTTCAAAGTAAACTTTAATGTCGAAAATGGAAACTTGGGGAAGGCAGAAAGATCCCACACAAGGCTGTCACTTCACACTTGGAAGGCTGCACAGCGGCCCAGAGGGTCGGGGGACTGGGCAGAGGCGCTCCTCACTTCCCAGACAGGGCGGTGGCCAGGCAGAGGTGCTCCTCACTTCCCAGACGGTGGGTGGCCAGGCAGAGGTGCTCCTCACTTCCCAGACGGTGTTCATAGTCCATTTCTTGTAATCGCTGAATCACATCTTATTGTCTGGCTGTGCCTGAGTTTACTCACCCATTCCCCTGCGGAAGGACATCCTGTTTGCTTCCCATCAATTTGGCTTTGTTCGGCAGCATTACTTGTGTAGGTGCCTTTCTTCCCCTTGAGGCTCCAGGGCTGGCCTATGGGATTCAGTAGTCTCTGTGACCCTGGGTCATTCAGCAGATGTACATGGAGTGACTAGGGCTTGGATTTGGGGTTAGGCTTCCCGGGTGGGCCCTAAAACCCTCATCGAGACTCAGGACCCCAAAGCAAGGGTCATGGGGTGGGTGGGGGCTGCCACTGGT